>NC_053160.1:85139105-85276605 GCF_016835505.1 Polypterus senegalus
GCTAGCCAGCACTACTGCTTCTGTATTACTTAAAAGTATATCCTGCTTCAGCATGGGTTAAAAGCTTTAGAATGGACCATCAGGATACACATTAACATACAGTTTTACAGTATATACAATGTTTTTGTTTAAAACTTTGCTTTAAACAGTATATCCAGATGTTGCACCACTTACATGATTTTGTGCAGGCCTCTTTGTCTTGAATGGGACTGGTAAGTCTGCAGCCTGGGCACAGACTAGAGGGAAGCTCGACACCCCCATGGCCTATATCAGTAGTAAGATATGAAAAAAAGAGTTAAGTCAGTTGGATGTAAACGAAAAACCTTTTAAACAGTCTTTATAAACCTCTTGGTCGAATCTTCATGGATGGAGCTACAACAGATTTAAGTACTTGGGTTGCATGGCGATGCAAAGCTTAATTACGGACAACATGTATAACAAGTACATGCTAGAGAGCCAGAACCATGGATGGCTCACATTTGCTGATACTTGGAAGTGCAAGCCGAAGTAAGTAAACTAACTTGGGATATGTTTACCAAAAAAGACTAGTCTTAGTGAATAATGAATGAGATAATGAACAACGTATGTAAGAAACACAGCAGCCTTGCTGAAACCATGTGTATCACTGATGATATGCAGGAATCCGTTGCTTGCTTGGTGAACTGTCAGCAGCTCCACAGTGGGACTGTTCCTCTTTCCAGTTCATCCTGCACTAGAACAATAATGGTTTTTACTTCGCCCACCCTGTTTTTCTCTAGTAATTGTTAAGTACTGAGATGGTCCATAAGGGTTCATGAGAATTTAGACCTGTGACTTGCCTTCTTGGACTGTTTCGCCTCAAGGTGTCTCAGGTTGAGTTGCACTTTTCTCTGTACAGCTGCCATTGGCGTTGCTGGTACTAAGGATCGGTTCACCTTCAGCCTTTTAAAGGATGTAACTGATTGCATAGTGAGTTTGATTAACTCATTCATTAAGTTTTCAAAGTACCTTACAAAGATCCCTTTTTATACTAAGCTATAGCCTACATAATGACTTTATATTAATAGAAGGCGCTGCACCCCGGAAGTATACGTTCGAGTCACATGGACAAGTGGAATGACGTGCTTCCGGGGAGAAGAAAAGGACTTTTGATCTGACCTGGAAGTGATAGGAGATCACATGGACTGGGGATTGTAACACTTCCGGGTCAGGGGTTATAAAAGGATTATGGGAGCTCCCAGACGGTGAGCTGAGCTGGGTGGAAGGGTGGCAACGTGTCTGGGAGTGGTGGAGTGATTTTTATTGTGTATTTGTGTAAATTTAATGAGTATTTGGCCATCTTTTTGGCAGAAGACCTGTTACAAAATTTTCTGTGGACAGAGAACCCCGAGAAGATGACGTCCAGACACGCAGCAACAGTGCCGAAACCTACCTTCACCAAGTCCGTCATGGGAAAGAAAAGGAGCAAACAAAGCAACAGCACCAGTGGAGAATCGGAGCTCGTCATGGCCAATGCTCAGGATGAGCTATGGAGCGGCCACACACGTCAAAAGGAGCCTCCAGAGAAGAATGATCATCACGAGGTACGTGCCGGGAATTTTATGGACAATCCATTTAAAATAACTCATTTTGTCCCATGCATGTACCTCAGAGAAGACCATCTGGAGGCTCTACAGGAGGCTGGAGATGCCCCCGAAGATGTTGGTACGCTCCTGTACGAGCAGACGAGCACGAAAGGAGACTTCCGCATGTCGGCTGCCAGCGAGGGACACATGAACGCACCCGGTGCATTATGGGAAGGAGAAGGTCCGCGTCCCGTTGCTTCCTACTTGGCCCACAAGGAGACGGACGTGGACATTCCAAAGGGGGAGGGGGAGGCGAGTGAAGCACCGCTCAACCCACAAGAAGGTAAGGAGGGCCGGGAAATGGCTGATTGGTCTGCTGACAAATTAACAAAGACAGACCGCAGTCTGCCGAAGAAGGCAACCCAGTCCTCAGACATAAAGAACTCCAATTCCCAGAAGCCTCCGCGAGACCTGTCAGAGCACGTGCCGACAGCGGACAGGCTCATTGGCTTCTTGTCGGCAGGTAAGGACAATGAGGAAGTGAGTATACCTCCGGCCGAATTAATTAACTCTGTTAATGTGTGGGAACTCGAGAAATTAATCGAGCCCGTGCGAGGTATATTTCAGATGCTGGCAGCAATTCAGAAGATTGTCAGGGATCTAGGAGAAATGGCTGAGGCGCCCATCCGAAAGGTAAATAAGTACCTGAAGCGAATCGGACAGGAGCCTCCCATATTATATGATGTGGCAGTACAGGTGAGCAATACCGGTACCACTTTTAATAAGTAGCGGGTGCCAAATCACTGCGTGCCCTACAAGAGAGGCTGAAACATTGACCGAGTGGTCGGGGGAAGGGCCAATTGATCCGGAGCAGCTGGATGGTGCTGTCTTTCAGAACAATTCGATCTTGAAGACCTCGAACCATTTAAAAAATAAGTGTAGAGGGGTGCAGACAGGAAAGGGTCTCTCTTTATTAAATAGAGAGACTCAGACTGTGGAAAACCCCCAAAGCAAAAAGGAGATCCAAAAAATAAAAAGGGGCTCTCCTGACAAAGAAAGAAATAGCAAGAAAGAATATTGCAGATTTTACTTTTTTTTCTCCAGCCGTCTACAGTTTTTCTTCTGTTTTTCTGTCCACCCTGGCCATTGGACCTTACTCCTTTTCTGTTAACTAATGTTGTCTTATTTTAATTTTGTCTTTTATTTTTCTTTTCTTCAGTATGTAAAGCACTTTGAGCTACTTTTTGTATGAAAATGTGCTATATAAATAAATGTTGTTGTTGTTGTTCACTGACTCATCACTAATTCTCCAACTTCCCATGTAGATAGAAGACTGAAATGTAGCATGCTCATTCCTTACAGCTTACTTATTAAAGTTAGGTAGGTTTCATTGCAAAATTCTAAGTGTAACAGTCATAACTGGAACCTACTTACTTACATATATACGGCCATATCCTGCAGCTCGGTTGCCATGTGAGGCGTAGTTGCATCCCTCATTGTCACGCCTCCCACGTAATTGAGTGCCTGCCCATATAAGGCTGTCCGTCAGCATTACACAATTGAGAAGGCAGCAAAAGAATATGAAGCAAGTGACGCATACAAGCATATTCATAAGTGCAGCTACTGCGGAAACAAAGCACGGTGTAAACCTTAAGTTTAAATTAAGTTCATAGACACGCTGACGCTGGCGTTTGTCATGCCTACGACGAATGCGATATTCCCGAGATACAAGTTTAATGAGAAGACGCAGGGTATAAACGAGACTTTTGATCACTTTGTAACGGAGTTAAAATTGCTGTAACGGAGTTAAAATTGCTGGTGAAGAACTGTGCTCATGCAAACAAATAGGAAAGCAAGGTGTAAAGCTTAACTTTAAATTAAGTTCATAGACACGCTGCCGAGGGCGTTTGTGATGCCTAAGACGAATACAATATTCGCGAGATATAAGTTTAATGAGAGGACGCAGGGTATAAACGAGACTTTTGATCACTATGTAACAGAGTTAAAATTGCTGGTAAAGGACTGTGCTTATGCAAACGAAGATGAGATGGTCAGGGATAGAATAGTGTTTGGCACAAACTCAGCAAAAGTGCAAGAGAAACTTTTAAGTGCCGAGTCTCAGCTAACATTAAATAAAGCTGTGGACATCGCAAGATCGCATGAGACATTCGCGAGATACAAGTTTAATGAGAAGATGCAGGGTATAAATGAGACTTTTGATCACTTTGTAATGGAGTTAAAATTGATGGTGAAGGACTGTGCTTATGCAAACGAAGATGAGATGGTCAGGGATAGATTAGTGTTTGGCACAAACTCAGCGAAAGTGCGAGAGAAACTTTTAAGCGCCGGGTTTGAGCTAACATTAAATAAAGCCGTGGACATCATAAGATCTCACGAGATAGCACAACCAGAGCTGAGAACCTTCGATGCATGTACTCCGAGCGGCTCACGTGAACTGATAGTGAACATGATGCACAAAAAGCAAGAGCTCTAAAGAGCGCTGAACAAAAAACACATTACACAATTGAGAAGGCAGTAAAAGAATATGAAGCATGTGATGCATACAAGCATATTCATAAGTGCAGGTACTGTGGAAACAAAGCACACGGTGGAAAAAGTCAATGTCCAGCTGAAGGAAGACAGTGTAAAAAATGTGGTAAATTGAACCACATGCAGTGCATGCAAGGTGTAATGTCTCAGATAAAGAGGAAGACGAGCTGTTTATTGTTGCAGTAAGAAAGGAACAACCCTCTGAATCTGAACAAGCCTTTGTAGACATATCAATAGGAAAGCAAGGTGTAAAGCTTATGTTTAAATTAAGTTTATAGACATGCTGCTGCTAAATATTCGCAGGCAAATCCACAATTTAATACCGGGAATGCCTGTTAAACATCTTAGATTCACGAGTACCGATCTGGGTAGTGAACACTTAGATGAATGAAACCTGTTATCTTTACAACGGTTGACAAACACGGACTATAACTTGAACACAACACATCCTCCAAATACGAACCTGATTGAAAGAAATAATGATAATCAAATCCTTGATGACAGCAACACTCATAACAGTGACAAAACAATTACATTGACAATCATGTTACATTATTTTTAAAATGTTTCCTTTTCTTTTTCATAACTTCTTTAACACACTACTTCTCCGCTGCGAAGCGCGGGTGTTTTGCTAGCAATATATAAAATCCAATGTCTCTCTGTCTGTGTGTCTGTCCGCTTTTCAGGAGAGAACTACTTAATGGATTTAGATCAGGTTTTTTTCTATAATTTGCTTGAACAATCCAGTTGATTTTGCGACTTCTCTCATTTCACTATGTATCATATTTCACTTGCGATAACTATTTATTTGTGTGAATCCAAGACAGAGGCTGAGGGGAGGGTCCTCCTCACTCACTCGGCAGCTTTGGGGAGTGTTCCTTAACTCCACTGAGCTAGCGAACGAGAGAACAATTAAATTCAACTTTGTTTGATATTTAAAATAAAGTGTTACTTAGGTCTTGATGAGTTTGAGTCTGTATATTCTCTTAAGTGTATGGCACATTAAAAAGATAGATCGGAATTCAGATTGTGGATTGTGATTTAGTGCTAGAAGGATCATGATATACTTTTTTGGAAAGATCACCCACCCCTAATGTGACTAATCAAGTTTTCATATTTATGTAGGATTCATTAACCCTTTGGCGAGCTACTTGGAAAGGTTTTACGAGCGAAGTGTTGGAGACCCCTGTTTTAGAATAATCTTAATTCTTAGCATTTCTAGACAGTTGATAATGACTAGCAAGTAGTAGTTGTAGTAATAGTAATATTAATAGTAACAGTAATATTGTCACATGCACAGTAAAACTCTTAATTGCATGTTTGACCAAATACATAATACAAATATATAACAGCATATTACACCATCCTTAAAACAATGTAAATTATACAAAAAAAAACAGCTTTCATATTTCCTTTAAAATTTAAAAAAACTTTTCATATTTTCTTTCATTTAACAATTTATTTAACAATTCTAATTCTATAAAAAATATATACCTAAATTAAAATACTATATTAATTATTCTTAATTTAGAAACCATACCAATTTAACTTAGTTACTGTACTTCTAATATATTATGCTAATATCTTTTTTGTTATTTTGGCTCTTACAGATTTAATTATTGTACAGAAAAAAAGCATTTTCTTAGAGTGTTCCTTGTATAGTTGTTCCCTCTAAGCTATACTATATCCTAAAGAATATATTTAAATTCACATTATTTTAATTCTAGAATTATTTTGTTAAACTTGTTTAACAAATGATATATGTATGATTTTTCTTGCCCAGGTTTAAAAGGTGCCAGTTTATTCTGTATCTCTAATACTGTAGTGAAGGCAGCAGTTTAGAATGGAGAAAAACAGGTTACTAATTAAGAAAAGGGTTAGAATGAAAACCTGCATCCACTGTGGCTTTCCAGTACCAGAGTTGGGGACCCCTGCTTTAAAGATATGTTTGAGACATGACTGAAACAAGAGATAAAAGGGATGCCTATGCAATATTCAAAGGGAGCATTGTATTTAAATGTTCACTATGTAGCCTATGTGCCTAACAGGAGCTTCATGGCCGCTCTTAACGTCAATGTAATAAGAGTTAATGTAGGATGGAAAATGGGGGTGTGCAGTCTAACAAACATTAACATCAGTTAAAGCCATATGGGGCAAAGCATTAAATTTTTGAACAGTTTGCAGACTCTCTGCATTTTTGTTTAGTTACTGTACAGATAAACTGTACCTGTAGTTCAGTAGAGACACAATACAGTTAGTATCACTTCATGTCAAACCACATGATTTCTCATTTGTTAATTTTTCTTATTTAAAATTGTTTTCTACTGGCATTAAATTATTTGCATCTTTTTTGACTCCATCTTGGTTTTTGTGTTACCTTCTTTTTTATGGTTGCTAAGTGTTGCTATGTACTTGGCACAATGTCATCAAAGGTCACTCCTGATGTTCCAGGTCATCTTTATGTCGATTACAACATTCTGCTCACATATGTTGACCTAGTGAATCTCTGTATCAGTGCGTCAAAGCATTGTTTAATTTTAAAAAGGATTTCTCACTACTGTGTGAAGTTTCCTTCTTGATCTAATATCCATAAGGCATTTCAAATAGGCATTTCAAAGTGTTTGTTAAGCAGCACATTTCTAATTTCAGCTTTTCAATTGTACCTTGATATGCAAGAAGTACAAAGAAAGCCATCTGTTGTGTCTGTTTGTTAAGATCAGAGAGAATTACATGCCGTCACTTACGAACAAACTTAAATTCTGTAAGAGATCATTTGTATCTGATACATCTGCTCTACCCTGGACAACCAGGAAGCATCATCTTTGAAAGCTGCTCAAAGCTCTTGTTACACCACACACATTTGCACCAAAGGTTACTGCTTCTGCAAAGTCATCACCTTCATGTGATTCACTCTCACTAGAATTCAAATCTATAATACTGTAACTGGCTACTTCTGAAGAATTGGCACTATTATAACAGGACAGATCACTTCTTCACACACTTTAGACTCACACACTTTTAACTCCTGTGTAACTAGTAGTGGGTGACTCATCTTGGGGATGATGGTAAAAGGTTTAAAGAAGATTAGATTGGCCAATTTAACAGCAGGAGTATTTCACTGGAAAGTAATAAATTAATATTTTTTACACTTTTGTGATATGAGGTCCATGGCAAAGCATGATTTTAAATGGGTTTGTGTGCACGTGCCACTCTGGGGTTGATTGAGGTGTTTGGATGATTGAGCGGTGGGTCATTCAGGTACCTCATTCACATCTTGGAGTAGGTGGAGGACAGCACCTGCACCCAATTGGCAGTATAAAAGGAGTCTACATGGTAGAGAGGAGGACCAGATGGCAGCAAAAATAAAGATTACATGAAAAGAATGCGAATTAGTGCAGGGTCATAACCTGAGTGCACCAGACACTGAGCCAGCCAGCAAGGGAGAGAAGAGGCAGAGTGGTCGGCAGCTCCACAAAAGACCGAATAAATGGCACTCTAGGTGGTGGAGTTGTCCTTTGTGGCCTTTAGGGATGCCAAGAGAGCGAGAAGAAAGACAGGAGGACAGTTGACACCAAGTGGTGGCCACCTACTGAGTAAGCCATGGGATGAGCTGGGGAGACAGGAGAAAGGATGCTGAGGTGGGCTCAGTGAAAAGGGAGAAAGATCAACAACATGATGACTGTTGTTTATTCTGGTTATATCATTGTATTATTTGAATTTTAACTTAAGAACTTTCACTTTGATTTTATTGAACTATTTATTTATTTATTTATTGAAGATGATGATGCACTGTACTTTGGAGATTTTTGTTTGTTGGTTTTTAATAAAAGCACTTCAAGGACATTGCTCCAACCCCTTGCTGACTATGTGTGTCCTCATTTGCTCAGCTCATCTTCGTTTACAACTATCAACAGTTCTGGGTTCAAGGGGATCCTGGAAGCAACGAAAGAGCGTGGAGCCTTCTCAGCACATCACAACATCTTGATTAATTTGGGATTAATTTTATTGCCTGAGGGGTCTTGGGCTGCAGCCCAGCTTACCCTGTGCATAAGTTAAGCAGTGTTTATTTGACTATATGTTGTAATACATCTTTGTCGTTAGTCATTAGTAGTAAAATACAAGTAATATATGTTATTTATAAACTGTTAGTAACCTTCCCCATTCTGTTTATTTTCTCTGTATCCTCATGTGGCACTTAATGTCACTGCTCTACTGCCAGGTTGTTTGCCTACCTATGGAAAATCCATCTCTGATAAACGAGCACTGACTTCGTTATGAAATAGCCAGTAGGGGAAGGCGGCTTGTTGGCGGAGGTCTCCAGGACTCCAGGCCTGTCTGACTCCTTTTCCACAATCTGACTGTGGTTCTACAATTGGCTGATGGACAGATGTTGTTGTTTTGTTATAGTTCTTTATTTAGTGAATGGTATAATTCATTCTTGTGTTTTCCCTTGTAGTTTGTACTATTGTATTGTATTTCTTATATTTGGGCTATATAAGAATAACATTTTTGTTGTTGTTGTACGTGTTATTCATATATGTATAATTTTCCCATTCAACTTGTGAACTGGATTATTCTAATACAGATTCACAAGGGTAGCCTAAAAATTCCACATCTGGCATGAACTGTAGACAGCATGCATATCCAATGAAGGGCACACTTACTCACATAAGGCCAGTTTGGGATTGTCAGTCACACTGAGTTTTCATCTTTTTTAGGGTGAAGGAAGAGTTGCAAGAAAAGATTTGCTGAATGTGAACATTTTATGCAGACAGTTTCTGGACTGAGAATTAAAGTTAGGACTGGGTTGCTGCAAGGTCAATAATAAATAATTGGACTTTTAAGAGTTTTATACAAAATAAAATGTACATCATTATCACAGTTAAGGATCTCAAGGAGTCATTTGTCTTATATAACTTTTCTCTTTCATTAATGTAACACTATGAGTCTTTTAATTGCTTCTGTGCTGAATTTTTAAAATATAAATTAAACAGACACTAATGCAATTAATAATCTATTCCAAGAGAAAGGGACATATTCGCTTGTATTTTCTGTCATCTGTTTTCAACATGAAGTCTTTACTTTCAAAAATGTACTTTGGTATACTTACCATACTTCTAAAGTAAATTAAAAAATGTAGCAAAATGCTGTGAATTTTTAAAGTGCATTACTAATGGGAGTAAGGTTAAAACAATATAGTTAATTAAACAAGGACTTCATTAAAAGCTGAGCTTGGACACCTGGTACAACAGCTAAGACTGAAAACCAATAGCTACAACGTTTTTTTAAGATCAAAAACCTTAAAGAAACGGACAAAATTACTTAGTAAATTAAAGTTAAATATATCTAAGCTTTGTTCAGCCAAATTCCAAAAGATGATATCATATTCATGTGATTGATGATGATAAAAAAAACATGATAAGTTTTTATAATAACTGCTTAGGAAAGTGGACACAAAATGTGGTAATCAAGTCTATCATAATGTGAAAGCCCATCTCTGTGGCCTCTAAAAATCCTTCACTCTAAGTACTAATCAGTGACATATCACTCTAAAAAAAAATAACAATTTTAGGCAATCAGCAAATAAATATTTCTACATTTTATTCATAGTACTCTTCAAGATAGTATTTCAGTCTTTCTGAAAAATGTTATTATAACCCAGTTTAAACTTTCCTGAACAATGTAGTAATGAGTTTGTTAAGTTAGCTTGGACAATTATCTAAGGATGATTCATCTGGCTTGAAATAAAATAGCCTGCATGCATCATGAGAGCAATAAAGTTTGAAAAATGGTTCAAAGAGCTCTCTGTTACCATTGTAATAACTCCAAAAGGAGACAGCACAAAGGTTTTGGGTTTTCCAGCCCCGTATATTGTAGACGATCCACAATAATCAAGAAAAAGAAAAAGCAGGTCAAACATAAACTAAACAGTTCAAATGCGAGACGCCGAAGCCTGGCGTCGGCTGCCATTTTATGAGGGAGGAGCCGGAAGTGGAGGAATGCTGGGAAGGAACCGTGAGGGATGCTGGGACCAATGACGTCAGGACAAGATGGCAGCGGAAGGGTGGAAGTAAACGTACTGCGGGCAAGCCGGGTTATGGCGGCGGAGCGTCCTTTTTTCTGTAAGAAAGCACAGGGAGAAAGTTAGTACCCCGCCATTCCCTGCCGGCGAATGTTTTCTCAGGTGTGTTAAAATCCGTCCGCGGCCTCCTACTCTCGCGTGCGTGACATGATCCCCCCCTTAGCCCAAGACCGTCAGGTCGGGCGGACCTAACCGGGCATCGGCATTGGCCTGAAGGGTGCCCCGACGATAAGTGACGGTGAACTTATATGGTTGTAAGTCCAGAAACCACCTGGTGACCCGCGGATTCGACTCTTTATGTAGGGACATCCACTGAAGTGCAGCGTGATCGGTCACCAGAGTGAATTTGCGACCCAGCAGGTAATAACGGAGATGGGTCACCGCCCACTTTATGGCCAAGGCCTCCCTCTCCACTGCCGCGTACCGGGTCTTCCGGTCCATCAGTTTCCGGCTGAGGTACATCACGGGGTGTTCGACACTGTCGACGCTTTGGCTCAACACGGCGCCCAGGCCTGTGTCCGAAGCGTCGGTCTGGAGAATAAAAGGGAGCCCAAAATCGGGTGTCCTTAACACAGGTGTCGATGTAAGGGCCTTCTTTAGGTCACTGAATGCGTGCTTTGCCTTGTCATTCCACATCACGTATAAGGGAGCGCCCTTTTTTGTTAAATTGGTCAAGGGTGCGGCCCTTTCGGAGAAACGGGGTACGAACCGGCGGTAGTACCCCGCTAACCCCAAGAAAGCTTGCACCTGCCTCTTTGTATTCGGACAGGGCCATTCCAAGATGTCTTTAACTTTTGAACACTGGGGTCTCACCTGTCCTCGTCCCACCAGGTAGCCTAAATACTTGGCCTCCTTCAAGCCGAAGAAACACTTTCGAGAATTTATGCGGAGGCCGGCTTTAGCTAGTGTCGTGAGGACAGCAGAGACCTGCAATAGATGCTCTTCCCAGGTGCCGGAATAGATGACAACGTCAACCAGGTAGGCGGCACTATAGGACTGGTGGGGTTTCAGCACTCTATCCACCAGACGTTGAAAGGTTGCGGGAGCCCCGTGCAGCCCAAATGACCTTGACCTATTGCCAGTGTCCACTAGGGGTGCTAAAGGCCGTTTTTTCTTTTGCGGATGCCGTTAAGGGAATTTGCCAATACCCCTTCGTCATATCAAGCGTAGTCAAGTATCGAGCCGTACCCAGCCGCTCAAGGAGGCCATCAATGTGGGGCATCGGGTAGGCGTCGAATTTGGGGATCTGGTTCAGATGTCTAAAGTCGTTACAGAATCTCCATGAGCCGTCTGGCTTGGACACGAGGACGATAGGGCTGGACGAAGGGCTATGGCTCTACTCAATAATGCCCATATCTAACATTCGCTGCACCTCTAATTCCACTTCAGCGCGTTTTGCCTCCGGGAGTCTATAGGGCCTCTCCCGGACGATTACGCCAGGGTCTGTGACTATGTCGTGAGCAATCAGCGAGGTCCGGCCAGGCGACTCGCTCACTACTTCGAGAATGGCTCGGATCACATACGTTAACTCCTGCCGTTGTTTGGGGTTTAGCTCATCACCGAGGTTAAGGGCTGTCGTGCACGAGAAAAGGGAGAGGGACCTAGGGGCGTCGGGAAGCTCCTCCCGATCTTTCCAGGGCATCAACAAGTTCACATGGTAGATTCTCTCAGTTGGGCGACGATTGGGTTGTTTTACCAAATAGTCGACCAGTCCTTTTCGCTCCTTAACCTCGTACGGCCCTTGCCAGTGAGCGAGCAACTTGGAGTGTGAGGTAGGAACGAGCACCATAACTCGGTCCCCCGGGCGGAACTCCCGAAGGACGGAGTTGCGGTTGTAGCACCGGGCCTGCGCTGCCTGCGCACGAGTCACGTGGTCCTTTAGGAGGGGCCTGATTTTTGTGAGCCTGTCACGCAGTTGCGCCACATACTCCAATATGTTAGAGGAGGGAAGGGCCTTGGCTTCCCAGCCCTCTTTTAGTATATCCAGAATGCCTCGGGGTTGTCGCCCATACAACAGCTCAAAAGGGGAGAAGCCCGTAGAGGCCTGAGGTACCTCCCGGTAGGCAAAAAGCACCAGCGGGAGGAGCTGATCCCAGTTCCTACCGTCCGCGCTGACTACCTTGCGGAGCATCTGTTTAAGCGTCTGGTTAAACCTCTCTACCAGCCCGTCTGTCTGAGGGTAATAGACAGACGCTTCCAGGTGCTTTATTCTGAGTAATCTGGCCACCTCCGTGAACGTATCCAAGGTAAAGGATGTACCTTGGTCAGTGAGGACTTCTTTGGGTATACCCACTCTGGAGAACAAATGAACTAATTCCCGTGCGATGCTTTTTGTGTTAGCAGAGCGCAGGGGAACCGCCTCTGGGTATCGGGTGACGTAATCCACCATAACCAATATATATTTATAGCCACGGCTTGAGGGCTCCAAGGGTCCTACTAAGCCGACCCCGATTCTGTCAAAGGGGATGTCGATCAGGGGTATAGGGACGAGAGGAGCACGGTCCCTCCTGGGAATCTGGTGGGTCTGACACTCCGGACAGGATTGACAGAAGCGGCGGACCTCCTCGTTAATCCCAGGTCAGTAAAAACGGAGCTTAATCCTCTCCAAGGTCTTTTCGGCCCCGAGATGGGCGCCTAGGAGGTGAGCATGAGCTAATTCACATACCTCCCGCCGGAAGGTACGCGGAATTAGCAGCAACTTCCGCACCTCGCCCTCGTGGGTTGCCACCCGATACAGCAGATCATTTTCAAGCACAAAGAAGTGTTCGCGTGGTGTGGAACCGTCGGCTTGTGAGCTATTAGGCAGAACTACCGCATTCCGGGCAAACCGCAGGGAATCATCATTCCACTGCTCCCTCTTAAATGAGGCCGGCGTGGACCGAAATTGGTGGCCTGGACCCCGGAAGAGTTCCCTGGCTAGTCCCTTCCCCGGTGGAATATTCCTGGTCAGGGCCCATCACCGTGGGAATGTCTCCCGAGGTACCAGCGCCATTAGGGCCTGCCCCAGAGCACGGCGTGGAGACCACGGGAGGGGTGCCTTGCCCCCTCATGACCAGATCCAACGAGGCCCTGGGAGCGGTGTGTGTCTTACCGCAATTTTTTTCTGACCAGTCATGTCCCAAAATCACCGGATAGGGGGGTTCGGGCAACACAGCGACCATCAAATTAGTTAACTCCCCCTTCCAGGTGATATAACATTGTGCGGAACGATATGACTTGGTCCCCCCATGCACACATGTGACTTGTAGGTGTTTTTTCAGCCACTGTCGCGGTAACACATAACGGCGAGCCACAATGGTTATGTTGCTGCCGGAATCAAACAAAGCCACCACCGCGTGCCCATTCAGTAACACCACTCCCGTGTTCGGACTCGCCAAGGGATGCAACGGGGTACAGTACCTCTCCGTAGATGCCCAGGTGCAGTCCATCGGCTCGGTCGTGCTGTTCAGGGGACAGGCTGGCAGCAGATGACCGGTCTCGCCGCACTTGTAACAGCGCGGAGGGACCGGCCTTTCTCTAGGCCTTGACGGCGCTTCCGCAGTGCGTCGAGGGGGCTCGGGTTGGCCGCCCGTCCCTGTCGGTTCCCACGAGCAGACCTTTCTGACTCCCCGACTCGGAGGACCGCAAGCTGACGCTCCAAGACTTCCAGGAGACCTGGCATATCCTTATAAGGATGTCGCTGGACCTGCTGGGCGAGGGAACTGGGCATGGCGTTTACCAGGCCCTCACAGGCCACCTGCTCAACCACTCTCCGGGCCTGGGGTCCCTCTGGCCGTAGCCAGCGGCCCATTTTGCCCCAGAATTCGAACGCCTGGGCACGGGCAGGTTGTTTAGGGTTGAACTGCCAGTTCTGCCACTCTGCCGCCTGCTGGCCCGGCGTAATGCCGTAGCGAGCCAGGATCTCTGGTTTGAGGAGGTCGTAGTTCGCGGCCTCCTCCTCGGGAAGGTCATAATAGGCCCGCTGCGCGGGCCCCTTCAGGTAAGGCGCCAGAATGGACGCCCACTCAGACCGCTGCCACTCGTTCCGGGTAGCCATCCGTTCAAAAATGCCCAAATACGACTCAACGTCGTCGGCTTCGGTCATCGGCACCAGAGGGGGAGGCGTCGGTTTGGGCGGGTCCAGCCTCGCTCGTTGGGCTTCTGCCAGCCTGGCCTTCATAGCCTCCAACTCCCGGGTGGTAGCGGCTTGCACTTGCTGCAGGGCCTGGAGTTGGGCATTCATCCCCTGCAGCACGGTATTTAGGTCCTGTCCCTCTGTCATCTCCGGGGATCATGTATCCGCACGACTACGCCACTGTAACAACTCCAAAAGGAGACAGCACAAAGGTTTGGGGTTTTCTGGCCCCGTATATTGTAGACGATCCACAATAATCAAGAAAAAGAAAAAGCAGGTCAAACATAAACTAAACAGTTCAAATGCGAGACACCGAAGCCAGGCGTCGGCGGCCATTTTATGAGGGAGGAGCCGGAAGTGGAGGAATGCTGGGAAGGAACCGTGAGGGATGCTGGGACCAATGACGTCAGGACAAGATGGCGGAGGAAGGGCGGAAGTAAACGTACTGCGGGCAAGCCGGGTTATGGCGGTGGAGCGTCCTTTTTTCTGTAAGAAAGCACAGGGAGAAAGTTAGTACCCCGCCATTTCCTGCCAGCGAATGTTTTCTCAGGTGTGTTAAAATCCGTCCACGACCTCCTACTCGCACGTGCGTGACACCATCCATTCAACTGTCCTTCAATTTCCAAAAGGTAGGCATGGCTATGAAAAGAAAAATTATTTTGAATGCCCTCCTTTGTTTTCTTTAGGCGTGCAGTATACAGCATTTTTTATGGATACAAATTCCAATGGGAATAATAAAACATGATAGTTGTACAAGATAATATTAGCTCTTGTAAATTTGAAAGAGATTTGAAATTTTGTTGCTTGGCATTCTGTAAAGCACAATGCAAAATATTAAAAAATGGTAAAATGATCCAAGTACCGTTTATAATTTTGATAATGCTTGATTAGGGGACAAATCAAAGAATTGACTTACAAAGACTATGACATACAGTAGATGGACTATTAATATGGTTATGGACCAGTATTCACCCTTAAGCTTAGACAGGACTAAAAAAAATGGCACATTCTCAATTACACAAGACCAGTTTTGTATTTCAGGATGGCCAAAAAAAACAGGGTACCAGAGGAAAACACATGAAGTCATAGGGAGAATGTGCACACTTCACACAAGCAAGGACTAGGACTAGTTGTTCTGTGAGATGGCAGTGCTCAGATCTAATAATCATATTTTTATTTTGTGACATTATTTAACACAATTCTTGTTTATAAATTATATATACTGTAACTAACTGATACACAGTATAGGCACAGTTTTCACTCAGATATATCATGAATGACGTAACTTGAGCACACTAAGTTTAAAATCTTTTAACATCAAACACTGGATGATCTAGCCACATTGTATACCAGTAGCATCAGCAGTAGCAGATCACAAAACACTCTTCTTAATGTCTGTTTTGGTTTACCTTTTGTGTGCAGCTGTAAAATCCTATACAACTGAGAACTCTTCATGACGACTAACCTGTAAATTGTCTGAGCTTGCCCTTTTAATTAGTCTGTTGATTGGGTGGGCCTCCCTTGATGTTACCAGCCCAGCACACCACAGCATAGAAAATCACACTGGCCATCACAGAGGTACAGAAGATGTGGAGGATGTCACTACCCGCATTAAAGGAAAGCAGTCTCCTAAGGAAATAGAGCCTGCTATGCCTCTTCTTATATAGTTCCTCTGTGTTCCAAGACCAGTCCAACTTGTCTTTAATGTGGACCCCCAAGTACTTGTAGGATTGGATCACCTCTGCATCCACAACTTGAATAGTGACTGGACGTGTGGCAAAAGTCAATAACCAGTTCCTTGGTTTTGCTGATGTTAAGTTGTAGACAATTCTTTTTGCACCAAGAAACAAACTTCCCCACCTGACTCTTATACTCTGTCTCATTCTCCTTATCAATACACCTCATAAGTGGAGAATCAACTGAGAATTTCTGCAAGTGACATGACTTGCTGTTATACGTGAAGTCTGAGGTGTACAGAGTGAAGAGAAAAGGAGACAGAAATGTCCCTTGCGGTGCTCCAGTGTTGAATCTCACAAACTGCAGTCTGCACAACAGATAGTCCTTTATCCAGGACACCATAGACTCATCCACCAGCATACACTCACCTAAAGGATTATTAGGAACACCATACTAATATGGTGTTTGACCCCCTTTCGCCTTCAGAACTGCCTTAATTCTACGTGGCATTGATTCAACAAGGTGCTGAAAGCATTCTTTCGAAATGTTGGCCCATATTGATAGGATAGGATCTTGCAGTTGATGGAGATTTGTGGGATGCACATCCAGGGCACGAAGCTCCCGTTCCACCACATCCCAAAGATGCTCTATTGGGTTGAGATCTGGTTACTGTGGGGGCCATTTTAGTAGTGAACTCATTGTCATGTTCAAGAAACCAATTTGAAATGATTCGAACTTTGTGACATGGTGCATTATCCTGCTGGAAGTAGCCATCAGAGGATGGGTACATGGTGGTCATGAAGGGATGGACATGGTCAGAAACAATGCTCAGGTAGCCCGTGGCATTTAAACGATGCCCAATTGGCACTAAGGGGCCTAAAGTGTGCCAAGAAAACATCCCCCACACCATTACACCACCACCACCAGCCTGCACGGTGGTAACAAGGCATGATGGATCCATGTTCTCATTCTGTTTACACCAAATTCTGACTCTACCATTTGAATGTCTCAACAGAAATCGAGACTCATCAGACCAGGCAACATTTTTCCAGTCTTCAACTGTCCAATTTTGGTGAGCTCGTGCAAATTGTAGCCTCTTTTTCCTATTTGTAGTGGAGATGAGTGGTACCCGGTGGGGTCTTCTGCTGTTGTAGCCCATCCGCCTCAAGGTTGTGCGTGTTGTGGCTTCACAAATGCTTTGCTGCATACCTCGGTTGTAACGAGTTGTTATTTTAGTCAAAGTTGCTCTTCTATCAGCTTGAATCAGTCCACCCATTCTCCTCTGACCTCTAGCATCAACAAGGCATTTTCGCCCACATGCCGCATACTGGATGTTTTCTCTTTTCACACCATTCTTTGTAAACCCTAGAAATGGTTGTGCATGAAAATCCCAGTAACTGAGCAGATTGTGAAATACTCAGACCGGCCCGTCTGGCACCAACAACCATGCCACGCTCAAAATTGCTTAAATCACCTTTCTTTCCCATTCTGACATTTAGTTTGGAGTTCAGGAGATTGTCTTGACCAGGACCACACCCCTAAATGCATTGAAGCAACTGCCATGTGATTGGTTGATTAGATAATTGCATTAATGAGAAATTGAACAGGTGTTCCTAATAATCCTTTAGGTGAGTGTATATCTGAGTTGATCCCTTAACAGGGATGACTGGATGGGTATTGAAGGTGCTGGAGAAATCAAAAAACATAATCCTCACAGTACTACCAGCATTGTCCAGGTGGGAATAAGCCTTGTGGAGCAGATAGATAATTGCATCTTCTACTCCGGTCTTTGTCCGATAGGCAGACTTCATTGGGTCTAGTTGTTCAACCACAAGAGGACTCATATAGTTAAGGAATAGTCACTCAAAGGTCTGCATGATATGAGACATAAGTGCTATTGATCTGTAGTCACTAGGTGAAGAGGTGCCTGCCTTCATTGGAACAGGAACAATACAGGATGTTTTTCACAGCAGTGGCACTTTCTGAAGCCTTAGGGACATACTGAACAGGTGACAGAGGACACCCCAAAGATGGTCAGCACAAGCTTTAAGAACTCAAGGACTGACTCCATGTGCTCCCGCAGCTTTTCCTGTGTGTAGCTTCCTTAGTTGCCACCTTACTTGATCTTCAGTTATGGACAGTCCACACTGATGGTCAGAGGTGGACTTGTCACTGGCCATTCCAGTGGATGTGATAGGAGTTGTTGATATAGTAGGAATGGTGTGGGGAGATTTGTCATTGGAAGAGGGTGGAAGTGGGAAGGAAAATCTGGTAAAGAATTGGTTCAAGACATTAGCTTTGTCCACATCCCCTTCTAGCACATGAGCCCTGGATTGCTTAAATCCAGAAATTATGCTCAGTCCATTCCAGACCCTTTAAAGTTATTCTGAGTGAGTGTGTTTTCTATTTTAGCTTTGTAAGCTTCCTTTCCTCACACATCATTTCCCAGTCTGTTATTTGGAGGCAGTCATTCAGTGCCATTTCAGCCTCCAGGCTCCATTTCCTTACTATTCCAGTGGTAACAGGTTGCCATCTAAGGACAAATCAGGTTGTGGTCAGATGTGCCTAAAGGAGCAAGTAGGTTACACTTAAAGGCATCTTTAACATTTAAATACATCAGGTCCAGCATGTTATTTCCTCGAATGGAACACGTCACAAACTGACAGAAATTTGGCATTATTTGTTCCAAAGTGACATGGTTGAAGTCACCACATATTATACCTGCAGGGTCAGAGTGAGTCATCATTAAAGTGTTGGTGACAGAATGAATAATTTCTGTTGCTAGGTCCCTATTTGCAGAGGGAAGAATATAAATATTAATAAGGATGAAGTAATTAATCGTGAATGAATTCCGACAGCCAGAATTTCAATGTCTGCATTACAAACTGTAGTTTTAACTGTAATATGCTCCCTTTTACACCATTCCTCATTCAAATAGATGACAAGTCACTGTACTTTAATGATCTGTGGTGTATTATAAGCACAGACAGTTCATCCAACTTATTTGACAGCGATCTAACATTACAATAAATGGTAAACCACTTTTAAAACCTTTTTGCTTTGCTTTTACTCTCCCGCCACCATGTCCTTCTCTCCGTCTGTGGGCAAACAACTCCTGAGGTAAAGTGTAACTGAGCTGCTAAGGTGCTCACAAGCACAGCGCAAGTAGCTGATTATGGGAGTAATTAATACACCCTGCTTTCATTTCCTCAGGGTCTCTTACTCTTTTAGGTGTTGTAGGCATTAGGCAGGTTTCAGGTCTTCTTCATGACTCCATCAAAGTTCCTAGCCTGTCTGAAGCGTAGTCTTGACAAGCCGGTACCTGAATTTGCATGCATTATAGTTCATCTGTTAATTTGAAATCCATTTAAAAT
Organism: Polypterus senegalus; assembly: GCF_016835505.1. Classification (NCBI taxonomy): domain Eukaryota; kingdom Metazoa; phylum Chordata; class Cladistia; order Polypteriformes; family Polypteridae; genus Polypterus; species Polypterus senegalus. Next base: position 85,158,447 of record NC_053160.1, read on the forward strand.
CCATTTATCCGATGTCTAATGAATACTATCAGTGACAAGCCAGGAGCCAGATCAATTCTAATTTAAATAGACTAGTAAGTAGTACATAACTTAAAAAAAGAAAAGAAAAACAGTGAAAAATGCACCACTTCTGTAAAAAGGCTACTGCTTGCACAGCATCTGAAAATTTATTGGTTTATATTGTGACCACTGCTGTAGGAGGATGAAGCCACCCTTCAGAAACCCCCTCTTAAACAGTTTTTTGATGGGAAACAAACACTTTCTTCAGCTCCTCTTTGCGGGATCAGTTGCAGGCATGCTGGCTACTCACGCGAGGGCTTTGGACATTTAAAAGACTGAGCAGTGGCCACCCTGAAGTCTCACTCTCCTGTCTCTCTTCCCCCAGACTCCCTCAGCTCTGGTCACTGCTACCGAGCTGCTGTACCCCTTTGACGATGAAGACTTTGTGTTCTTTTGAGCAGGAGTCAGGGCCAATGCATCAAGTTTGACAGCTGTTCCAAGCGAGGCCAGATCATCTCTGAAAGAGACTTGTGTTTGTATCTGCCTGAACAGCAATAAAGTTTCTACTGAAAAACCTTCAGTACTCTCCTGTACAACTTTGTGACCCAGGCTTGACAATTTACTTATTTATTTATTGATTTGATTTGAAAAGAATATGCTCCTGTTAGTCAATTTTGCACAAAAGATGCAGGAAAAGGAAGAAGCTTAAATGGTTTAAGGTCAATATTAGAAAAATACAAAAGGCTGATGAATCCATCCATGAAAAAGATGTAAGATTTTGTGATTTACAAGGATTTACTGTACATATACACAAAGCTCAGTCACAAATTTATGTACCCTTAGCTGGCATTTAGCTATAAAAGGAACAGCATCATTTATTTCTATAGTACAGTTTCATACAAAGGATGTATCTTAAAGTGCTTTACAAGATGTCAAAGTAATTGCTACAAGCAAAAAAAAAAGCAAATTAAAACTAAATAAGAATAATAGTAAATGGCTTGCAGGTTAATGCGGATTGAGGCCATATATCTGTTCTTGTATTACTAGATCTAAGCGTAGCATTTGACACCACAGACCACAGTATTCTTTTAAATTGTCTTGGCCAATGGGTGGGCCTCTCTGGCTGTGCCTTAAATTGGTTTCAGTCTTATTTAAAAGAAAATATTTTGCTAGTAGTGGTGATTGTAGTTCAGGGATCCATGAAATGTATATGTTATAGCACAAAGATATATTTAGACTCATTGTTATTTTATTTCTACTGTACATGTGCCCATTAATCCAGACTATCTCCAAACACAAGATGAGCTACCACAGCTAAGCAAATGGCATGAAGTTTTACCTCTCTAAAGCACCTGATGACCCTGATGCTCTGGACTGTCTGACCCAATGTCTGTCTTGCATTTCTGAATGGGAATTGGAATAATTAAGGTATTAGGAATGAACATGATTCCTTAGCATTAAAAGTCAAAATGGAAGTAAAGAATTTAGGTGTAATCATGGATTCTGATCTAAAGTTTAAATTGCTGTCACACATGTGTGAGTAGGAGGAAGCTGAGTGGACCAAGTGGAGGAAATTACCCATCAAGCCAGAGTGTGGCTGGGTGCACTAATCCTATTTCTGTTATCTCTGCAGGCCAGATACGGGAAAACCCACCAGACACCCCATCAATGACATCACTTCCGTTTACGGTGCCACAAATGACATCACTTCTGGTTTTCTGGAGCCACAGATGATGTCACTTCTGGTTCCGACCACGAATGACATCACTTCCAGTTTTGGTCTTTAAAGCTGCCATCATTTCAACATCATTCCCGACAGTTCAGTTCAGGACTCAAACCACTACACATGGGTGCTTCAATACAATATATGGGTGGCTGCCCCAAACCTTTTTGTGTGTGTTGAGGCTGTTCATTTCACATTGCATATTAACCATATTTCTAGGACTGCATTGCAAAAGACAGACCTCTTATAACATTGCAAGATACTAAGAAATGAATTCACACTTTTGCTTTTAGTCAGCTAGATTTCTGTAATGCACTCCTAGCTGGTCTATCTAAATCTAAATGAGCTTCCACAAAGTTTTATAATTCACATACAGTAGGTGTGAACTGAGTTTTGTATTTATTTGTATCTTCACTTTATGGAATTAATTTGTTGTTTTAGTGAAATATTTTGTGTTACAGGACAGTAGGGGCAGAGCTTATCCCAGTAGAACTGGACACAAGGTTTGCATGCATCTATATTTACACTCATACTCAAGTAGAGCCAATTTTTAGTTAGCTTATCCTGCACATCTATGGAGAACTGGTAGGAAAACTGAACCCTCTAAAGGGAAATAAAGAGACAAAATGCACAAACTTGGCTATTTTGGTGAAATTTTGTATGGTGTTGTTATATTTTTTGGGTTTGGTTAAAAAGGTCTGACATGATTTCCCTCAGTTTCAACTTTTAAGATGATCATGTGGATTTTTGATATCTATTGTACATAGCATTGTAAACCTGAATAACTTAACTGAATGTGCTAGTATAAAATTATATTAGACTAGCAAAATACCCGCGCTTCGGAGTGGCGAAGTACTGCCTTAAAATTTTTATTAAGAAGAAAATTAAACCTATTTAAACTGAGGGAAAATATGCCAATAAGTATTTGTTAAAGATCTCCTTGTATTCCGCATTGTCAGTTCGGGCCTCCGGTTGTAATATGACCAAGCTATGCGCTGAGCTTATTCTTGAGCATGCAACGTACAGTTGGCCATGTGAACAGTAATCTTGCTTCAAATCTCACAGCTTGGATTGCTGCTGTCATAATCGGTTTGAGTTTCATGGTTTGTTTCAATTATGACAGTATTTGTAGAACTTGTGTTGAAGTGACATTCGGCATCTGTCAAGCATTGTAAGCATACAACCGGTTTCATTGATAACTTTGCACCCAGCTTTTGAGAGTTTAAACATTCATAAACATCAAACTGTCCACTACTGAAATCGTCACCTGTGAATCTAAGATGTTTAAGAGGCATTGGCGGTTGTCGAAAGGTGTAAAATATTTGCCCATTTTGGTACACTTGAAAGCAACAACCGAACAATTCAGTGGCAGCCATCAACTCACATGCAGAACCATAGGTGAAGGGCTTAAGCATTTCACTCTTATAGTGCTCCTGTGTAGTATAATTATCTCCTGTACCGTCATCACTCCACACCTTGAACCTGTCCCAGTCATTCAATACATAAGACACAATGTTCATCCAGATATCAAGAGTGAGCCTGATATCGCCGTGCAATATGTAACAAAGAGAATGGAAAAGGCATGGAAACCACTCGGTAAGTGACAGTTATTTGATCGATGGTGATCACCTCGATAGACATGTTAATCGGGGTACAGTTGGAACGATAAAGGAAATGGGTACCTGAAAAATGTAAAATAAGTCTAAAATACCTACACAATAACTATAATCGTAATAAATGAACAATAAAACAGCAGAGAAGCTGTGGGTTAAATAAAAAAGCTGTAGTTATCAGCAGGGAGACGTGAATCCCGTGGCGAAGCAAGGAAGGGAATTTAGAAACCGGAGCGACGGACGGCCTTATATAGGCAGGCAGCCAACAATGTGGGAGGCATTGGGATGGGGGACCCAACGCTGCCTCACATGGTGACCGAGCTGCAGGCTATGGACGTATATATGTACATAAGTAGGATTCAGTTAGCGTTGGGAACCCACGTACCAAATTTCTTGAAGATATGCCTATAAGTAACAAAGACCGTTGGAAAGTTCAATATGGCAGCCGACAATGGCGTCATAACACCGAAATAAGTATGTACATTGGTTTCGGTTAGCGCAGGGAAGCCACCTTCCAAATTTCGTGAAGATGGGGCCATAAATAAGAAAGTTCAACATGGCGGACATTGTCAACCTTTATGACCGTTACTCGTAGAATTTTGAAATGAAACCTGCTTAACTTTTGTAAGTAAGCTGTAAGGAATGAGCCTGCCAAATTTCAGCCTTCTATCTACACGGGAAGTTGGAGAATTAGTGATGAGTGAGTGAGTGAGTGAGTGAGTGAGTGAGTGAGTGAGTGAGTGAGTGAGTGAGTGAGTGAGGGCTTTGCCTTTTATTAGTATAGATAAGTAAAGTATTACATGGCCATAATGTATTAGATTGCAAAATAAAGATGTAATGACACATTATTCTCCTCATTTTACTTATTATCTTAACAACTAAATTGTATGAAACAACAGTTCCCAGGACAGAGTCGAATACATTTTAAATTGTTGTTAATGAATATGAATTTACACATAACACAACAAAACTTCAGTATCCTCAGCAAATTATCTTGTAATATTCAATTCAGAGCTTTGCTTTCTTAACTTTCTACATTTAGTTTTCTTTTTGCTTCATTTTATCAAAAAGTAAGGAGTGGCAGAGATTTTGTAAAACTAATTGGCATAGTCTGTCCTTATTCAGAATTGTGCTTGCAGCATCACGCTGACTCATACATCTGTGTGACTAATGACATCATAAAATGTGTCACCTTCAGCCCAAGAATGCAAAATGGGAAACAAGAAAGAAGTAAAATAAATCTAAAAAAAATACAGAAACAGAGAAGACACAGTTGCTCTTAATACCCACAGAAATTGAGTGTGACCAGAGTGTGTATTCACTAAATGTCTGTTTATAAGCTGGAACTCCCTTTGATCTTTGCCCCACTGCTGTCCTAATCAAAATCCATTACAGTGTAAAACTTTAAAATAGTATTATTGTGCAGTACAGTCAACACACTGCTTTCTTCAATTTTTAGCTGATCACTGCTTTAAATTTCTTAGTGTGATTGTCCCTGAGGAACTAAAGATGGCATAACATATTTTTGCTCTACTCAAAAAGGCCAATCAAAGCTTCTACTTCCTCAGACATTTGAGGACAGCTCACACTTCTCCTATGAACTCCTACAGGTGGAGGCATTTTGGAGTAATTTACTGGAACCTGAACAGATACGATGTTCTATACACCTCAAAATTCATTGTGCCACTGCTGCCAGCAGTTACAGTACATCATCAAAGGACATACAGTAAGTGTGCCAGTACCTGTGGTAGCCGTACATGCCCAGCCATAACACTCCCATCAACATTTTTAACAGATGAGGTTGTATGCTTTGGATCCTATGCAGTTCCATTTCATCTCCAAACTTTGCTCTTGCTATCACTCTAATACAGGTTTATCTTTGTCTTGTCTATGCACAAGACCTTTTTTCAGAATTCTGCAGGCTCTTTTACATACTTTTTCACAAACTGTAATCTGGCCATCCTGTTTTTATGACTAACTAGTGCTTTGCATCTTGCAGTATGTTCTCTGTATTTGTGTTCATGACGTCTTTTGCGGGCAGTCGTCATGACACATATACATCTGCCTCCTGAAGGCTGTTTGTGATTTTTCGAACAGGTGTTTGGGGCTTTTATTTTTACTATAGTGATGATTCTTCTGAATGAAGAGAATCAGAGGGAGAAGAGGTTGGATGATGTGGAGATAGTGAATCAGGAAGTGCAACGGATTAGCAAGGAGGAAATAAGGACAGCTATGAAGAGGATGAAAAATGGAAAGGCCGTTGGTCCAGATGACATACTTGTGGAAGCATGGATGTGTTTAGGAGAGATGGCAGTGGAGTTTTTAACCTGATTGTTTAATAGAATCTTGGAATGTGAGAGGATGCCTGAGGAGTGGAAAATAAGTATACTGGTGCCAATATTTAAGAATAAGGGGGGTGTGCAGGACTGTAGTAACTACAGGGGGATAAAATTGATGAGCCACAGCATGAAGTTATGGGAAAGAGTTGTGAAAACTATGTTAAGAAGTGAGGTGATGATTAGTGAGCAGCAGTATGGTTTCATGTCAAGAAAGAGCACCACAGATGTGATGTTTGCTCTGAGGTTGTTGAAGGAGAAGTATAGAGAAGGCCAGAAGGAGTTGCATTGTGTCTTTGTGGACCTGGAGAAAGCATATAACAGGGTGCCTCGAGAGGAGTTGTGGTATTGTCCGAGTCCTTTCTTATTTGCAATGGTGATGGAGAGGTTGACAGATGAGATTAGGCAGGAGTCCCTGTGGACTATGATGTTTGCTGATGACATTGTGATCTGTAGCGATAGTAGTGAGCAGGTTGAGGAGACCCTGGATAGGTGGAGATATGCTCTAGAGAGAAGAGGAATGAAGGTCAGCAGGAACAAGACAGACATGTGTGTGAATGAGAGGGAGGTCAGTGGAATGGTGAGGATGCAAGGAGTAGAGTTGGCGAAGGTGGATGAGTTATATTACTTGGGATCAACAGTACAGAGTAATGGGGATTGTGGAAGAGAGGTGAAAAAGAGAGTGCAGGCCGGGTGGAATGGATGGAGAAGAGTGACAGGAGTGATTTGTGACATACAGATATTAGCAAGAGTGAAAGGGAAGGTCTACAGGACGGTACTGAGACCAGCTATGTTATATGGGTTGGAGACGGTGACACTGACCAGAAAGCAGGAGACAGAGCTGGAGGTAGCAGAGTTAAACATGCTAAGATTTGCTTTGGGTGTGACAAGAGTGGATAGGATTAGAAATGAGTAAATTAGAGGATCAGCTTAAGTTGGACGGTTGGGAGACAAAGTCAGAGAGGAGAGATTGTGTTGGTTTGGACATGTGCAGAGAAGAGATGCTGAGTATATTGGGAGAAGGATGCTAAGGACAGAGCTGCCAGGCAAGAGAAAAAGAGGAAGGCCTAAGAGAAGGTTTATGGATGTGATGAGAGAGAACATGCAGGTGATGGGTGTAACAGAACAAGATGCAGAGGACAGAAAGATATGGAAGAAGATGATCTGCTGTGGTGACCCCTAATGGGAGCAGCCGAAAGAAGAAGTGGAGAAGAAGAAGTGAGAATTCTTCTGTCATCAGCAGTGGAGCTCTTCTTTGGCCTGCCAGGTCCTTTACGATTATTGAGCTCACCCGTGTGTTCTTTCTTCTTAATGATATTCCAGACAGCTGATTTGGGTAATCCTAAAGTTTTACTAAGGCCTGCAATGGTTTTTATTCTTGTTTTTCAGCCTCGTAATAGCTTCTTTAATTTTCCTTGGCAAAGCTCTTGTCCTCATATTGAACAGTGTCAACTATAGACTCCAAAGGTAGCCCAGGTATCTTATGCCTGAACTAATGAAACAATGAAACACACCTGAGTAGTCACAGACACCTGTGATACCAGTTGTCCCAAACATTATGGTTCCTCCGAAATGGGGGGACCATGTAGAACAAATGTTGTAATTTCTGAATGGTGAAACTGAAATGTATACAAATAACTCTAAATTAAACTTAATTAAATTCAACTTTGCAATATACACTTTAATCCTGTTTGAACTGTTCGATTTGTAATTTTAAACTGTGCAGCAGAGAGGTAAATCAATGGACATTATGGAGGACATATATGTTGCCAGCTAACTACTGTATACTTTTTATTTGTTTATTTTAACATTGTACCTTTTCCTTCCCTTGTATCCTTTATGTACTAAGCTTACCTTAAAACAGTTTCATCGTTTTTGAAATTTTATGCTGTAAAATTTCTACAATTTTACAGAGAGAGAGACACAGTCAAATAAAAAGGCATTCCATGTCAGACACATGCTGATGATGCCTTTTGCTTAGAACAAAGCAATTGTGATTTATTTTCTAACTTTCACAAAATAGCAAGAAGGCAAGCATCGGAAGCTCTCTCATGTCCAAAGGGTGTATGCAGTATAATGTAAGCTGTGAAGACAGGCAGTCTGTGGCATTCAGATTTACGGCCGTGTTAGACAGGAGCTGAGTTGTTAAGATTGCTCTTTCTTGGACAGAAGCCAGTGTAGTCTAGCCAGCTGAGGGGTAAGGATGTTATTACATTTGTCAGTGCAACTTTATCCTAAGGAATAAACAAACATTGATGATGTGGATTTACCACGTAAGCCTAAGAGATTGTAACATATTAGTTCACCTTCAAGTCTCTATTACTGTATATGTCAGATGTGACTTCATCAATAAAACAGCTGAGCTATATAGTGTATGTGAGATTAACACACTTGTGGCATGAAATACAACTGGCAGAGCCAAAGCAATTGGCAGCAAGTTAAATTGGAAATCAAATGTACTGATTACCTGATATCTTAGCAGGTGACTATGGGATAATTTCAGCATATTGACAGAGGGAATAATGTGGCAGGTGTCCCAAAATACCTCAGTTGCTTGTCAGTAATATTTGGAAAACCCAATTCCTCTATATGGATTTGTTTATACTGTTTTTAAAGCATGTATATATGAATTCTTTCCTTAGATCATTATTGCCCATGTTATAGTTAATTTTGCTGTTTACTTCGTTAGATAGAACATTAAGTGGTATAAAAAACATTACTTCATCATTTAAAATTGCACTCATTTACTGATATAATTTTCAAAATGAAGAAGTGTAGTTTCATAAAAAAACAAAATAATCTACAAAATGAGTGTTTAAAAGAAAGCAAAAACTTTTTATATAATCTTAAATGACTCTATACAGAGGTCAACACAACCTTTATTTATTGAGAAGTAATTTATTTATTAGAAACACTTACTATCTATCATTTTGCGCAGTGTAATTTTAACTGGCAATCTACGTACGTATGGATTCTGTTTATTGTTAACTCATATTGTTATACCCCAACCCGTAAAAAAATATCTTTCTGCTTTCTTTGCAGTCAGAGGATTTGTGCATTTCTATTAAATTGCAAATATATGCAGTTTCAGGCCCTCATGGGGAACACACAAAAATGCTGGATCCTGTCATCTTAAAAGCAAGAATAGGTATTAAGAGAATGCTGTCTCTTTTAAGTGCCAAATATTTGTTGAAATATGCTGCAGTTTGAAATTTTCTGTAACCACAGTCAGTAACTAGAAGATAACGGATTGGCTTGTAATGTTCATAATATCCTCCCTGCTCCTGAGACTTTTTAAAAGCGGCATATTTTTTATGTCAACACCTTGATTGAGGTTCTGCTACATGAATGCCAATGAGAATTTTACCGTGTTCTTCTGCAAATCTTATTACTTCTCAGCAGGAAAACAAATAGCACACACTACTGCTAAAATTCAGGGAAGGTAAATCAAGCCCTTAAGGCTCATGGTATTTTGGGTGTAAATCCACACAAGCCTACAGTTTACTCAAGTGGCATTATTATTAAATTAACTTGGCACATTAATTACTTTCTTCAAATATCAATGTACAGTGCTATAAGAATGTAAGTACACCCCTTGAATCGATTATATGTGAAAATCTGGCGTAGTGATCCTCACTACAGTGCTATCGGTGAGATAAGAATCTATTGCAAAAAATAATGCACTAAATGAGTGCAATTTTCAATGACTTACCCATAGGTTGCTTGAAAGAAGTAAATACACTACTGATTTCCACTCCAGATGTTTCCATCCTTGCCTCAAAAACACTACTTATATTTAGAAGACTGAAAAAAATATTTAATATAAAAATGATGGAGACTAAATCAGCAGTAGTAGGTGGATGGGAAAGACACAAACAGCAGTTGCAAGTTTGTGGAAGTTTGTCAACTGCAAGAAAAAGAGCAAGATGAAAAGAGGTGTTCACTAAAACATCAGAGATAAAAAAGGAAAAGAAGGAAAAAGTACTCAGGAAAATCATCTGGGTTAGACGTTGCTTCTCACAGGCACATGGAGGGAAGCATAGAAACTGATTGGTGCTGCTCTAACCAGTGATTGCTTTCTGGGAAAACTGGACATCTATTGTTCACTGGGAAAGTCCAGCTGGACAGGAATAAAATGTCTGCTCCTTATTAAATGTAGTTAGCAAGCTTGATAGGAATTAAAATGACATGAAATGACAGTCTTACATTGTTATCTGAAACAGAAAAAAATACTATCTTCTTTGGAGTAGAACTGAATCTACCATCGCACTTTATAAAATGGCCTCCAAGATCAAAAACTAAGGAACCACCCCTCCATACCCCAATTAAACAGTTAACAGTACACTGCCAAAATCCTGACAACCAGCAAGCAGCTGCAATATTCTGCTTGACTGTGTTCTGCTACTGGCTAGGTAAGCAAACTAAAAGGATGAAAAGCACCAGGAAATGAACACAGTCAAACAAATGGGGTCATTACAAGGGAATCAATCAGAAAATGAGGTATTTAAATAGATGATGAAGCCAATTCACTGTTGAAAAAAAACAAACAAAAAAAAAACAAATTCAGAAGTCCGAATTTGGACACAGTGTTGAGTCAAAAGGAAGCTATTTATATTGTCATGCTGATGATGTAATCAGGGCAAGCCCCTAGCAACCCCTGAGTATTATGTGGTAACAAAACCACAAAATGGCAGCACACCAATAAATACAAAATGGCCACCACAGTAAAAATATAATATTATATGATATAAGTTTCAAATGAAGAATATTAGGGTGCCCACAGGTATCAATCACAAGTGTCCTACATTTTTTATGAAAACCATTTTCTTTCCATTTTCTTGGGCCAATCCCAATACTAGGAAGCTATAATGTTTGTTCTTTTATTAGGACTGGCCTCTTTTTAATCAACCAAGAGTTGGCCTGTTTTTGTGTCCCTTACATCAGTGGCCTATCTGTCTACCTGATTGATCTAGCTGCAACATCAGTCTGATTGATACACCGTTTCAGTCTGGCAGCATGTGTCTAGTTTTAATAAAGTTTTTGACCCTGATAAGTCATTTAATCACTCCTCTTATTCATCCCTTTCCTTTCTCTTTCCTTTAAGTTCATTTCAAAATTTGACTTGTGCATTCCTCTCACTTCAGGTTCTGGTTCTCTCTTTGAAGTAACATTTACATAAGTGATGGATATCCAGTGTATAATCTCAACATGCCTTCTGTCCTTGATGCTGCCTATCTACCTGTTCACTTGACTTCAGTCATTCACATATTATGTCAGTGATTAAGCTAATTCAAGGGAGGAAAAAGGAGACAGGGAAAAGCTTTGAAAAAAAATACTAGCCCAAGAAGACAGCAATGTTTAATAGTAGCTTCAGTTACACAATCAGGTATCCCTGCCTCCTTTGGTTCCACATAGAGGAGACTGGGAAGATGATGATAACTAATACATCCCTCTGTTATAATAAAAAAATGAGACAAGACTTTTTAGCCTGGGACGAGATGTGACTTTTTCAGAGAGATACTTTCATGTCCCACAAGACAAGACTTTGTGCCAAGAGATTTAACCATGCCTGGGGATGGAAATAAAAGACAAAGAGTAGATAACAAAGTATAACATTGTAAAGAATTCAAAAATGTTGGCGCAATACACATGCAGAGCAGGTTAGAGATAATGAAAGGACTAAAATTCAAAAGTTAAAAAAAAATTATAGTAAAGATAGCATTTTCGCAAAACCAATGGAAATTAATATTTGGTGAAATAACAGAACAGTGAAAAGAGACCAAATATATTGTTCGGATTTAAACTTTAAGTCGGAGACTTTTAGATCGTCCAATTCGTGTTGCAATGAGGGAAAAGTAGTGTTTCTTCACAATGAAGAGGCGTATCCACGAGAATTAAAATATTTGTTGTTTGGTGAAAGTGAAATCCACATACACGAGCGGCAGAGATGCAAAGTGGCTGGCACATAGCTCAGGCCAGGGGGGTTGGTGGGTGAAGCCCCCTAGTAAAGTCAACATAATACAAGATTATCCAACATCAAAATCAATAATAAAATAAATGATAACCAAAAGATTAAATAAATAATACATAAAGAAGCCAGGGAAATGCCATATTACTAACTAGGCAGGCACTCCACGCAAAAGGCAATACAGCTGTAAATTAAACTGGTAACTCAAATAATATGAGTTATCAACTGTAACCTCTCTGTCACAATATCACCATTTGTGTTATGAAATAATCAGAGAGAGGTGAGTAGAATTAGAAAACCTTTAAGAAGGAGCTAACTCTAAGAAGGAGCACAGCTGTGATCTTTGGAGTGTCTGTTGGTCAAATGATGTTAACTTAAGGTGTTTATTTTTGGGTCTCGGACTGGAGTGGGTGGAATCAAGATGGAGTGGAAGTGATATCATTGGTTATTGGGTATAATTTCCTTTTGCCTGTGAATAGGAGTAAAAATTCATATTAAAGACAGTATAACCCCTTTTTTCCTCCCTACTGCCCTCTAGAGATGGTCCTAATATGACACCCACTAAATGTATGTGTTTGACAAGGTATATTCCCTGTGCTCAGATATAATCAATAGAAGTGAGCAAAATGAAAACTTAAATTAGAAAAAACACATTGTTGGACTTGCATATAACTGTTATGATTTGCATGGAAATGAATTGTATGCCTCATGTTGCAGAAGGTGCATATTTTTCCATGGAGTCATTATGCTGATAAAATGAACTGTGTAGACATGAGCCTGAATGTTTCTGATAATATGCCATTGCTTCACAAAGGCTTATTAAAATTAAATACTAAATTAGGTCCTCATGTGCAAACAGCACTAGAATGTGTCTGACACATTAATTATTCTCTGTTTATTATTGAGGAAACAGAAATCCTGTAAACCAACAAAAAATGATAATATGATAATGAGTTTTTAATATTTATCAGCAGTCATGCACATATACATAATAGAAATGCTCACAGTCGCCATGTGAATCTTTAAAAAAAAGGATGCTATAAACTTCAGCTCATTTATTATAGGCATAATGAGCCAAAAAAAGGGAGTTAAATTAGATAAAAATGATCCTGATGTCATGGATAAGTTGCAGGGTGTCTCTTTAGATTTGTGAAACTAGATCCAAATACATCAGACAGTAGCTGATGTCCACACTGGGCCTCCCTTCAGGCATTAGATATCAGCAGTTGCTGGCGCTCGGCAGATGCAGCCCAGTTAGAGACAGACAATGACAGATTTCCAGTTTTGCCGTAATTGTAAATGTACCCCAGTGCACAAGCTTAGACTTGTATTGCAAGTGACATGCCAACAATCTGCCAGAACAGAGGCAGTCATAAACAGCACCTGTGCAGCCAAATGGTGAAGGCATTTGAAAGGGAATCTTTAGCAGAGCTGCAAGTGTTACACCCAGCAAATTCTCACTTGAAGGTCAACTTTCTCTGGGATCAAGGCTTCTAATTGACATTGTTAAAGGAATGCATAGTATTTTTAATAAAAGAAAAATGGCGTACCTTTACAAGCATGTATTATTGCCAAAATGCTAGTTACTGGATTTTATTCAGAAAATGTTACCTTGAGTTTTATATAGAAGACAGTGTTTTATAGTATGTAGATAATGAAGCATATACAGCGTACTTCATTCTTTCATTAGTTCTTATTTGGATTAAAAAAATCTGCAGAAAGTATCCTGAGTTCATAGCATTTTCATTGTGATGTGAATCAACTTGGTAAATATCCACATGAAAGTTTTCCTGTTCTTCAGACTACATGGTACGGTAGTTGTACAGGCAGCTTGTTTTTTACCTAAAATAAGAGAGATTAAATTCATACAGTAAGAGTAGCTGGTTCATTATGATACATTTTGTTTTGTGCATTCTCTACAGTGTCTTAAATTTTATTTGTGAAAATGATCTAATTCACTTGTATATTCAGCTCCTTCAGAAACTATTCAGACCCCTTCACTTTTTTCACATTTTACTATGTTGCAGCCTAATGCCTCAATCGTTTAAATTCATTTTCCCCCTCATTAAACAACATTCAGTACCACACAATGGCAAAGCTAAAATGGGATTTTAGGATTATTTCTGCAGATTTATTAAAAAAAAAAAACATAAGTATCACATTGACACAAGTATTCATACCTTCTGCTATGACTTTTAAAACTTGGTTCTGGTGTATCCCATGAGGTGCAGTATATTGATCATCATTGAGATGTTTCTGCACCTTGTTTGAAGTCCACGTGTGGTAAATTCAATTGATTGCACATGACTCTGAAAAGCACAAATCTGTCTATATAAGGTCCAAAAGTTTAAAATGTGTACCAGAGTAAAAACCAAGCCATGAAGGAATTACCTGCAGAACCTAGAGACAGAATTATGTTGATGCAAAGATCTTTTGAAGGCTGCAACAAAATTCCTATTGCACTGAAAGTTCCCAACAACCCAGTGGCCTCCATAATTTATAAAAGGAGCAAGTCTGGATCAACCCCGACTCTCCCTCGAACTGGCCACCAAGCAAAATTGAACAGTCTTTTCCATGGTAAGAGAAGTGACAAAGAACCAGATGGTCACTCTGGCTGAGCTCCAGAGGACATTCAATGTTGAAAACTCCACAACTCAGGCCAGATGACATAAATAAGGCTGCTTGGAGTTTGCAAAAAGGCACTTAGAAGACTCACTGACTGTTAGTAACAAGATTTAATGGTCTGATGAAACCATGATTGAAGGGTCTGGTTTCACTTCTAAGCAAAACATTTGCAAGAAACCAGGCATAACCCATCACCTGTGCAATACCATTCTAATGGTGAAGCATTGCAGTGGTGACATTCTGCTCTGAGGTTGTTGGCAGAGACAAGACAGAGTTGAGGGAAAGCTGAACAAAGCAAAGTGCAGAGATATTCTTAATGAAAACATGTTCCAGAGTGTTCTGGATGTTAAACAGGGCTGGTGGCTCAGCTTCCAACAGGATAATAATCCTAAAACGAAAAAGCACAGATAGCCAAGTAGTGGCTTAGGGGTGACTCTGGGAATTTTCTTGAGTTGCCCAGTCAGAGCTTAGACTTGAACCCCATCGAACATCACTGGAAAGACTTGAAAATAGCTGTACACTGACAGTCTTCAGCCATCCTGACAGAGCTTGAGAAGATCAGGGGAGAACAATGGCAGAAATTCTCCAATGCAGGAGTGCAAAAGCTTGTCGTGTTAGACATACTGTAAGAAGAAACCAGGCAGTAATCGTTGCCACTGGGGCTTCAACAAAGTATTGAGTTAAACGGTAAAGGCTCAGAATAATTGGGTCTATGTTAAATTTCAGTTTCATTATCTTTAATAAAATTGCAAAAAGTTTAAAACTCCTGCTTTTGTTTTGTTATTATTGTGTACTGAGTGCTGCTTGATGAAGGGTAGAATGTATTTAAATGATTTTAGAATAAGGCTGTACCAAACGTGAAGGTGTCTGAATACTTTTTTAAGGCACTATATATAAAGAGTTAAACATGTAATATTCTTTTGAACATCTATTATATTAGACCAGTGACAGGCAGAATCAGGCAAAACTGATGTCTACTAAGTACCATTGCATTTACTGTTCAGTAATGCATTGGTGAAAATGAAAACTTAAAAAAACAGGCACTAATGATAACTGATGTAGAAAACAAATGATTATATATACAATTTTGTAAAACAGTTTTTCAAAATGTATATTATTTAAAAAATGTATATAATTATATTATGACACACCCGAAAGAAATATGGCATTGGGTATGGTACTTTTCTTTTGGATGTCATTCCATACCAGCTCAATGTTTCTGGTCAGATGACCTATAATTGTGGTTGGATATGAGACAGACTTTAAGCATTTTCCAATGATTCCTTTTAGTGTTCAGTTGTCTTCACCTCAGGAGACCAGGGGCCTCATGCATAAACGGTGTGTACGCACAGAAATGTTGCATAAGAATGTTTCCACGTTCAAATCACGATGTATAAAACTTACACTTGGCGTAAAGCCACGCACTTTTCCACAGTACCTCATACTTTGTCGTACACAAGTTCTCCGTTCGGTTTTGCAGATTGGAGGCACCCAGCGTCAAAGCAGTGCTACTGTTCCTGTGTGGTTACTCTTTATTTTCCTGACGCGGCTTTATAAATACACTGAAACTAACGGCATATTGCTGATTAGTGTAATGCATCTGATTGTAATTAACTTGTAACAATATAATGGTCCAGGGAATAACCATAGTATTCCAAATACCATAACTGCTTTAGCGTTGTTACTCTCACTGCACCATCTTCTTCTTTTTCTTCTTTCAGCTGCTCCCGTTAGGGGTTGCCAAAGCGGATCATCTTTTTCCATATTACTCTCACTGCACCACTTGGAGTATTTACATCACTACATCTGAGTGGGAAATCACAGCAGCAGCAGATCGGAAAGAGAATTATCGGTAAACAGCATCAAGCCCACGCTGCCTCAGCCACGGCAAAACGTTTCAAAACCTTTCCTATACGGACCTCGTGGGTTCAGAAACAGTTTCATCCCAAGAACTATAAACGCACTCCATCAAGTGCTCTTTGTAGAACTATTTGTACTTATAAGTACAATTACCTCACTGTAAACTTGCACTACAGTTATAATATTGCACAACCTGCGCCACTTTATAAAGCGCGTATTTACATATGACGAAGGTATCATTTGTTAGATGAAATGCAGCAAAATATGTTGATTATATTATACAGATAAAACTTTAACTTCATTTAAATAATCTGTATTGTTAATAATTAAACATGTGAGGACATGGTGCTGCAGCACTAGTTACTTCACGTATTGTTTCTGCCTTGCGCTGTATATTTGCTGAGGCTGGCGCGACACTGGAAGGATAGATGAATAGAATAATTAAGCACGTACTATGAAGATATTTCAATGTTCCTTAAAAGTTTTGAAGAATCATCGTTGTAGAGAAAAGCCAAGCAAAATGACACCTTTTATTAGCTAACTAAAAAGATTACAATATGCAAGCTTTCAAGACAACTCAGGCCCCTTCTTCAGGCAATGGGCCTGAGTTGCCTCGAAAACTTGCATATTATAATCTTTTTAGTTAGCCAATAAAAGGTGTCATTTTGCTTGGCTTTTCTCTACATTCATAATGGCTAACATGGTACGACACCCTAGTACTACATACATACAAGAATCGTCGATGTAAGCTTACAGATGGCTTAACGTTTATTACAGAGCTGATTGTGTGGCGATTGGGTATTTGGGGAAAGAAAAGTAAGGACAGAAATTGAAGGTTAGTACGTTTGAAAGAGACAGTACTGCTAAAATAAATTATTTTATCGAAGGTCGTGCATGGTGCAGCAGCATCCTGTGTGAGACATGAACAATCACTGCGCCATTGTATTCCAATGTTTAAAAACATGCTTTCATTCCAATCATCATGAAAATGATACCACGTATACATCTCAGTATTTTAATTATTAATTAAATATTAATATCACAAATGTAATGGATTCTGTGTCCTGTTGGAGGAAGAGAAAGAAAGGAAGCACGTAGTGATTCACACACGTAGAGCACATTGAAGATCAAATACAAAACAAAGCATTTAACATGCTACTTTAGTTATGATGGGATTTGAGAAACTAGTAAATTAAATGATTTTAAGATGAAGTTTATGATGTTCTACTTTAATGACAAAATAAACTGTGATTAAAGTGGACATTTCGAGATTAAAGTTGACATTTCTTGCTTTTTTCCCCACTGTGTAGCTATTTTTCTTGTCTGTTCCCTAATAAGCTCAGACGGTGGGCTACAACTCACCTTTTCACTGCGACTTTGATATGTGACTTCTTTTTTATTTTGGCACTGTGCAACTTTGTGAACTTGAGCTTTCGAGTTTCTCCGACACGCTATGTCACTCGATCAACTTCCTTTTGTTGATTATACCACTGTTTAAATCAACAAATAGTCTGCTTTTCCTTTGCCTCCACTTGGTATTCACTGAAATTCTTATATTTTCCCCTGTGCTTTTCCCATTGTCTTTTCACAGAAGGCTGAGCTTAAGGGCGACTTATATTGATTTGCATATTCATAGAGGCGTAATTCTGGGAGAAGTTGGGGGCAGGATATAAGGTTGCATGCATGAGCGTTGCTTTTCACGCTGACTGGGATTTATGCAGTAGAAGAACGTGGAAGTTGGAGTATGCACAGATTCCTGTATCTGGATTTTTCTGTGTGTAAACACATTTCAGCTTTTGTGCTTATGTCATGTTATAGTGCGAATTCTACGCACGGCGTTATGCATGTGGCCCCTGGAGAGTGATTCATTAGTTGTGATATTTTGAAGTACTTTTTCTAGTGATGCTAATGGTATTGGACATTATTGTGCTACCAAATTTAGTTTAAGATGTTAAAAGTGATAGCTACATAATTGTATTAGTATTAGGTCACCATGATACCCATAAATGTAACAAATTGGTGTCTACTGTCATAGATTCACAAGCAATAATCTTGTGACTCAAGAAAGAGCTTTTTCCGAAGCCTTCTATACAACCAACATTGCCCATCACTCTCCCAAACAAATGCATTAGTGCCACTGTGCTTGCCAGTACAGTTTATCTCCATACTAGGCAAATCTGTGTGCTGTCGTGTCAGCGCATGACATTGTATTGCATTGGAATAGTGATGAGCTGAACGATCTGCATGAGATTGAATTTGTAGCTAAATTAGATTTTTTGTAATCAAAAATTTCACAAAATAAATTGTGATTCACCAGAGTGCAGAGTGTGGAAAAGGAAGCATGGTTAGACAGTACATGCTATGCAAAAACTATGGAGATCATTCTGTGCTACTAATGTCAATTAGCCATTGTATGTTACCACAGGTTAGCTTATGGAGTGGTGGAATGTGAGCACAGATTGTGTTATCACAGACTCCAAATGACGATATGGAACTGTACGCGTGTGCATGCAGGCAGACGGTTTAAGAAACTGTTAATAGCCTGTGGACCTATGTGAAAGGAAATATTGAAGATGAGAGAGTTCAAGGAAAGAGACAACTATTCTGGCAATTGAAAAACCCCAGAGGAGCAGTATTACTTGCTTTCCACCCCAAAAAACTTTAAAAGCTACAACAGCTTTATCTTAGTGGAAAGTTCATTTTAGTAGCAATTTCATACGACTGTTTTGCTCACCACTATAATGGCGCCCAGAAATGCAGGTATGCAACACTTGCACTTAATAACAGTGAATAATACTTTGTACATGTGTGCATGTTGAGGTTCTGCTACAACATATCCAGCATATGTGTTGTTTTTCTCTATCAGTCATTCGTCTGGATGGTTTTTCCTGGGTGTTGTGGCGGACGGCCGGGGTCCATGACCAGCCAGGGCGGAGCTGTAGCTGGAACTCCTGAGCCCTTCGGGGCAACATATTCATCACACCCAGAAGTGCAGCCAGAACTCGGCAATCAAGCATCTGGAGCATTTTTGGGTGAACTATAAAAGGGGCCAACAGCCACCACTTGAGAAGCCAGAACCGGGAGGAGGTGGACGAGTTTGCCTGGGAGGAGTGGAGGATTAAGAAACGAGTGCTTTGTTGTGTGTTTTATTTGGTATATTTGTGCTTGGGACTGTGTTGGGCCTGTGGGGATTACGTGCCCCATAGGTGAATAAAAATAAATTGTTAATTTATTTTACGTGTGCCACCGTGTCCAGTCTGTGTCGGGTCAGGCACCTATATAGCGCCCTTTCACAGTGTGTAAATACTTTCTGCTTCAGTAATATATTTGAGCAACATTCCATTAAAATTAGTCTAAAACATTTCTGCTAGAAATGCCACACTAGAACATGCCACTGATTATGCACCGCTCAAAATTCAATTGTTGTTTAAGCCGTGCTTTTTTCTATGTGCAAGGCAACAATTGATGAAGACAAAGATGTGCAGTATTCATTAATTAACCAAATGTTATTTTTCATATATACAAAGGCAGAATTTATCACCATATCTTATACAATGACTATGCTGTACTCACCCTTCAATTTTTGTGATGAGTTCCAAACACAGACTAACGGGTTTGAGGCCTACTAAAATCACCCAAAAAAGACTTTATTGGCAAAGTCAGTCCTCCTTTGCCTGCCTGGAAAAGCCTCACCCCAATGGGGCTTAATGCCAGCTTCACTAGCCTGTTTTAGGATTTGATCTTTATATAAAACAAGGATTTATTAACAAAAAATAGAAAAATACAAGGCAAGACTTCTCAGAGAAAAAGAGAAAAAAAGGAGCTGCCTAAAAGGAAATCCTAAATAAATCCAGAAACACAAATCTTATAACAGCAAGATAATGAGAAAACCAGAAAATCAAATAACAATACTCAAGACTCTACAGTTTACAAAATGATTGACTGCAGATATTTGAGCCAGAAGCAGGACCAGGAGCTATGACATCAGGGTAGCTCCGCCTCCCATAAAGCACAAGGAACATAAGCAATCTTAAAGAGACAGTACATTATTAACCAATAATAAACAAGATTAACAGAAATTAGATTAAAAAATAATAATAATAATGTTTCAATTTACAAAGCTTACAGAAATGAATTTTTCAAGCCCAGTTCCATCACACACACACACACACCAAGGACAATTTAGGATCGCCAGTTCACCTAACCTGCATGTCTTTGGACTGTGAGAGGAAACCCACGCAGACACGGCGAGAACATGCAAACTCCACGCAAGGAGGAAGTGAACCCAGGTCTCCTTACTGCGAGGCAACAGCGCTACCACTGCACCACCATGCCACCCACAAGCCCAGTTTGGTGCTGCAATTTCTGTGTAGTGAATCTGGGGTTCAGGCTCCCTATATTCTGAAACCTTTCTTATAAGTATGTCTAAAGACAACTATCTTCTTCAGAAGATAGAGATCAGCACCTTGATTAACAGACAGATGACTGCTTTGTGTTTCTAAGGTTAAAGACCTCCAGTGACTTGGGTTCACAATGCAAAGACCACACTTAACCCTTTTGGCCCTAACATCCTATTACTAGTAGATATATATGCAGCCATTTTTGTAAACCACAGGTGTTTGCAGCCATTGGAACCGGGCATGCTACTATTAGTGTAGACCGGAGAGTCTGGCATACAGTCTGTGAAACATGGAAGTGAAAATGGACGCTTCCGGACTGTGCACACCACTTTTGATTTTATTTCTTCAAGAAGATTGAAGTATTTGGCAGCGATTGTATAATAATAGTGATTTTTTTTCATTTTTGAACTTCCTAGACCACCAAAGGTAGAATATCTCATAAAATAATTTTTCCCATAAAAACAGAACATCCAGGGTCAAAAGGGTTAAGAGTTCGTCATTGTTATATGCAGAGTTCTTTGTTATTCTTATTCTTTTGTACCAGACATATATATAAAATGTGTACTGCTGTTTGTCATTCTTTTTAATGCCCTTTGATTTTTCATTCTTCACTAAAATGAAACTGAACTTTAACCTGCAATTTAGATGTCATTTTGACAACCTGCAGTTTCTATAAGGCTTTTCTCATGAGGCAACTATTGATAGAACCATGCTGCTTTACTGTTTCTGTCATTATGCAAATTTGGCTATTTAAGTAAAATTCAAAATTATAAAAACACATCACATTTTTTTTTTTTTTTTATTAACATGTAGAAGGGGTTGACTCATCTTACTACCAGTACTGTGGTTTGATAGCAGATGGGGGGACTCTTCTACATATTCTGCCTGTGTGCATGTGAAATTCTTCCAGCAAGATTCTTAATAAAAATTAACCTTTATGGTAAAATTAGTACAGTTTTTGACAAATTTGCAATCATTCCAAAATGCTATAAAATCATTAATTAGATTTAATTATGACTTGTGTTTAAAATTTAATTATAACATTCTCATATAAAACAGTCTCAGACCCCCGCTTAATTACAATTGATTTGCTCTGTTTTGGAGCCGCTGCTTTTTTCAGTCTACATACTTCCATTAGGTCAGATTATCTCCATGCACAAGGTGAGTTACCACAGCTTTGTAGATGACACACAGCTTTATTTATCGAAAGCGCCTAATGCCCCCGACACTCCTGGCTCTCTGATCCAATGTCTTGTATTTCAAAACAGAAATCTTAGTAATTGACAAACATGGGTATAGCAAGGGTATTAGAAATAAACTTGATCCCTTAGGTTTATAAGTCATGATGGTTCTAAAAAAATTACCGGTAATTATTGATAATGACCTAAACTTTAAATCACATATTATCCAAATTACTAGGCCTTCATTTTTTTACTTAAGGAATATAGAAAAACTTTACAAGATGCTAGAAAATGAGTGCATGCTTTCGTTTTTAGTCAACTAGATTACTGTAATGCACTCCTAACAGGACTACCTAAGAAAGACCTCAGTTGGTTGTAATTAGTGCAGAATGCAGCATCCACAATCTTAAATACCGTAGAAAAGGAAAATTTGAGCACATCTCACCAGCGTCATTATATTTGTTACCCGTTGACCTTAAAATACTACCAATGCCTTACAAAGCCTTAAATAATCTTGCTCCATCCTCTAATTTGGAATGCCTGTCCCCCCACACCCTAAGCTGTAACCTTAGATCTGAATGGAGATCTGCTTATGATTCCAACAGCTAAACTTAAAAGAAGTGGTGAGGTTGCCTTTTTCTCTTATGCACTCAAAACCTGAAATACTTTACTGACTGAAATTCACCAGGCTAGTAATGTGGATTATTTTTTTTTAAATTGCTAAAAACCCATTATTTTAATTACTTTTTGTACCTACATTTTTGTTATAATATCTGATACACTATAAGGACATAGAATTATCATATTCTTCAAGGTTCCACAATCTGCACTTATCTCTACTATACTCTGCAATTTTTTCTGGTTCTTCTGTGGTCATGATGGATGGATTGAAGGTGGGAGTCCCAGCTATCTACAAGAACTACATCATCAAATACTACAGTTTCATGTGAAGCCTGAAAACAAAGAGGACTAATTTATGATTATTTATGTTACGTAGAATGTCTAGTGGTAGCTGGGCAGTCTTTTTGGCCTTTGGAACCCCTGTAAATTTCATTTTTTTCGCCAGCGTAACTGGAGTTTTGTTTTTTTTGTTTTGTTATTTTCTGTCCTCCCGGTCATCTGACATTACCTTTTTCCTTTGTTATTTTTTATTATTATTGCCTAATCTTTTTGTTTTTCGCTTCATATAACTATGTTTTTTTTTGTGTTGTAAAGTACTTTGAGCTACATTGCTTTTGTGAAAATGTGCTATATAAATAAATGCAGTTGTTGTTGTTGATCTAGGCCTTGTCACTAAATACTCATATTAAGACTGGAGTAGGATAACATTGAGATTATTTAATTTAGTGATACTGTAAAGAGATCTAACCTTATTCTTTAAAACAACACATTTAGATAACATATGGCTTTACATACAGGATCAAATCTTAGAGCAAAGGTCATTAAAGCACAAAGAAATTCAACACATTTAAAAGAAAGCACGTCTTGTATTAGAATGCTAAGAACATGACCATTCTTGGCGAAAGGATAAATTGCAGATTTATGACTTATGATTGACACTATTTTAAAAATAGTTTGACCACTGGGGGGTTCTCACAGAACTAGAAGGCAATCTTACAAATTAAATGATTCATCCCAAGATGTATGATTATATTGTTAGTCTGCAAGCTGTGGAAAAAGAAATACAGTAGGTTCTGGGAGTGTCAGATACCTCATTTTTTAAGACATTTATGCCTTTTTTAGACTCTCTGGGTTATATAAAATTTCCCATCATATTATGTACATTTTCTTAATTCTCAGAGTTACACATAGTGCTAAATGGAAATCCTCTTTCTCTTGCAGAACTGCTAATTCTCCATCCATCCTTTTATCATTGTGATCTTGTAACTATAACAAGAGGGGTCCTGTGGATGAGTCCGAGACCACAAGGTTGTCTCTGTTCCCAGATACATCCATCTTTCTCACTGTGCATGTTGTTTGGAGACAACTTCTGGTCTTACACTTAAAACACAAATGAACACACCTTGAAGTATCTGAAATTTCTTGTCTGTTTCCCTAGCAATCTTCTTCATGTTTTCTCACTTTGGACATCTCAAGGAAGAGGAGTATGGTAGGATGAAAGATGAAAATGCAAGCAACAATGATATACTATTTAGGACATTGTCTAACATTGTCTTGTACCTTAGACCCAGTCTCAACCAAGTTATATAATGTAAACGTTAAATGTGCTGTAGTCATTGAGAAACACATCTTCTGATGGATTAAAAGTACTTTCTGTCAGTTAATATATTGTACTTAATCATACATTGATTTTGAAAATTATTTTTCTTTCTAAAGTTCTTGAATAAATGAAGTTTGATATGGTGTCCCTCAAGTACTCATTACTGGGACTATTTCCATTTTCCCCCACAGATTAGTATTTAAAAATATAGTTCAAACTCTTAACACTAATTAATGTCTCTTAAGGCAGAGTACAGGGATTAGATAGATAGATAAAAATGTATTTGTCCCCAAGGGGAAATTTTACTTTTTCCAGAAACTTTCCAGAAAAAGGAAGAAAACTACAAAGAAAGTAATACTTCTGACTTGGCAGTCACAGGCAGGCATTATGGAGGTGCACTGCAGTTGACATAAAGGAGCCCCAGTAGTGTTTCTTGACACACTTCTCCTGAATAATTAATTGGTTGAAAGTACTCAGTGTTAGTGTGTCACAGAGAGAGGATGTGTAGCATTGTTCATCATAGCACTCAGTTTTTTTTTAATTCTTTCATTTGGTACTACCTTTATGGAAGAGAAAAAATTTATATATTAGCATAAATAGCCATAAAAGTAATTAAAAGCTTCTGAAACATTAGATTAAGCATAAATTAGAATGTCAAGCAAATAAGATAAGTTAAGCAAATGGTTAATTAAAAAATCAGTCATATTGCATTACAGTGATCCCTCGCTATATCGCTTCGACTTTCGGCTTCACATCCATCGCGGATTTTAAATGCAAGCATATCTAAATATATATCACGGATTTTTCGCTGGTTTGCGGATTTCTGCAGACAATGGGTCTTTTAATTTATGGTACATGCTTCCTCAGTTTGTTTGCCCAGTTGATTTCATACAAGGGATGCTATTGGAGGATGGCTTAGAAGTTACCCAATCAGAGCATGTAATACGTATTAACTAAAACTCCTCAATGACATAAGATATGCTTCCCGCGCTGTGCTTGATTGTTTGCTTTTCTCTGTCTCTCTCACTCTCTCTGACATTCTTTATGCCTGATGGAGGGGGTGTGGACAGAGGGGCTGTTTGCACAGAAGCTGTTTGCCTAGAGGATACCGACGCTCCTCTACAAAATGCCGCTTTATCATGGTGCTTCGGCATACTTAAAAGCCCAAAAGCACGTATGGATTTTTTGATTGTTTGCTTTTCTCTCGCTCTCTCTCTCTCTCTCTGACATTCTCTGCTCCTGACACGCATTCCTTTGAATAGAAGATATATTTGCATTCTTTTAATTGTGAGAAAAAATTGTCATCTCTGTCTTGTCATGGAGCACAGTTTAAACTTTTGACTAAAGAGTGTTATTTCATGTCTAGAGGGCTCTAATAATGTTAACAGTGTGGGAGAGTTTATAAGGGCTTAAAATATATAAAAATAACCATACAAACACATGGTTTCTACTTCGCGGCTTTTCATCTATCGCGGGGGATTCTGGAACGCAACCCCCGTGATTGAGGAGGGATTACTGTATTTAAAACTTGACGCAGAATTGCTAGTGTGGGAAAGAAGGACAGGACAGGACAGGAATGACACATAGAAACTACCCATGCACTTGTGTGGACAAGATAAGAAGCTAAGAAAAAGGTGGCCTTGGTAGACATGTGAGAAACCAAACATACAGCAAAAGGCTTTTGCTATAAACAAGGTCAAAATGATGTAATGCATGAAAGTAAAATTAGTATATTCAGACACTAGCATAAATAAATATAGAAGAATATATTAGAAATTAACTTTAGCACAGAAATTAAGGCAAGTCAAGCATGCTGAGCAAATGATTAAATAAAGGCATATGCCATATTTCTTTCAAATTAAAGCTTAGCATTAGGCATCAGACAAACCAGCTTAAAAGTCAGAGAAAGAGGAAGTGACGAGAGGAAAGCCCATAAATGGAAGTAGAACGTCTGTACTGGCCTTGGCCAGTGAAAGAAATAAGCAAAAACAGAAACTAAAAATGGACAATAGACAGTGAAATAACAGAGGCCAGCTGCAGGGAAAGTCAGGAGATAATGATGGTTCCCATGAGAACCCAAGGTATTGGTCGGACAGGTGCAGAGGGGAGTCAGAGAAAAACAGCAAATGAGCTAAATGAGCAAGTTCAGAGTGGTAAGAAATTACTATATAAGTTTTGAGTTTTGAACTGTTCTAGGCTCAGCTCAATTTGGCCGTATTGGGTTGAGTCCATGTTATTATTTGTGTTGTTTTATTGCAATAAAGCTTTAAAACTCTGTTTGCCTATCCTGAGTCTTAATAGCCTTCATTTTCAGGTAAAATGCCTCTTGGTTACAATTTTTTGCCACGACACCTTCAGGGAGTACCAGCACATTACAGTGTAGAAAATTGCACTGGCCATTACATTGTTGTAGAAATTGTGAAGATGTGAAGAATGCCACTTCCCATATTAAAGGAACACAGTCTTCTGTGAAAAAATAGCCTGATGTTCCCTTTCTTATATAATTCCACTGTGTTACGAGACCAGTCCAGCCCATCAGTGATGTGGACCCTCAAGTACTTGTTGAGAGTGCACCACCTCTACATTCACCCTCTGAAGAGTGACTGGACACTTTAATGCACTGAAAGTCTTATGGTCAGAGGTGGACTTGTCACTGGTCATTCCAGTTGATGTGGTAGGAATTGTTGATGTAGTATGGATGGTGTGTGTGTGTCGGGGGGTTGGGCGAGGTGTGATCATTGGAAGAAGGTGGCAGGGAGGAAAAATCTGTATAAAAAATTGGGTCAGGGTATTAGCTTTGTCCACATCTCCTTCTAGATTCAGAGCCCTAGATTGCTTGAATCCATTAATTATGCCCAGTCCTTTCCAAACATCCTTTATGTCATTTTGAGTGAGTTTATTGTTCTATTTTAATTTTGCAAGTTTTCTTTCAATCACTCGTTTTTTTCTTTAGCAATTGTTTTGTGTCCTTCAGAGCCTCTTGTCACCATATTTGAATTAACTCTTTTTCTCATTTAGGAGACTTTCTAGCTGCTTAGTAATCCAAGGTTTGTTTTCATTGTCTTTGAGGGTGCCACAGTGTCAATACAAAAGTTATATATCATCCCCATCTGACTTGCACATCATTTCCCAGTTTGATTCACAGATTGTTCCTGTTTTCCCCCACATTCTACTATTATAAATTTTTTTATAGTTCAGAATAATATATATATATATATATATACTGTATATATTTGCAGATGACATTTAGCTTTATTCATTAGTAAGACTCAAAGATGTTTCTCTAATTTATACTTAATTCATTGTTCTAACTGACCCAGTATTGTAGCAGATCAAGCCTTTATTTGAAAGTTCCCAAACGTTAATTTTAACTAGTATAATACACATCCCATCAGTCTCAATATTTAAATCCATGGTAAAGACTTACCTACTTAAGTTTAGGGTATCCATGTTATAGCTGTTTATTAGGCTATTGAGTAGTGCTATAATATTTATTAACTTTTTTCTCCAAGTGTCTAGCTGTCTATTGACCCTTTCCTATTGCTTTTCCCTTTATTTCTTGATATTCTTCTGACTTACTTGTTACCACTCCTTTTATGATTAGGCTACTTTTCCAGCCCCAGAATTGAGATATTAGAGGGACTGGGAAAATTGGACATCAGTAGTTTCTGATTGGGTACTACTTTCAATTTATTTTTGTTATTTTTGTATAGCATTCCTCATTGAATACAGATTCTGAGTGTGTGAACAAATTCACATCTAGACTTTATTAAGAGCAAAATTCTAAATAAAAAACATTGCATACATGCACACACAGTACACCACTGACTGAGATTATAAAGCATATTGACATTATAATTGAGATACAGCCAGATGACATTGGAGAGGAAAACAAAAACTGAAGTCAAAAGCAATAAAACTCTGCAGGACTACATTCAGCAATAGCAAACAAAGTCCCAGTTAAAATCAAAGTCGCACTTCTAATGACCTAGGCCAGTTGACTATTAATGTCATCCTGGACATCGTAAACAGTCATGAGTTAATGACAGATAATGAAAAAGCAGATTAAGTTCTTTCGCCGTCATTACATATGACAGCTACTGTATGAATTTCACATGTGGTATTGTAAGACAGCGGTAATGGAGATTAGGAAGGCAGCCAAATGACTTGCATCAGCCCCACTTTGATTTTGCTTGTTTAAAAATAAAAACTATGGGCTCCTCAGGTATTTATCTTCTCCAAAAATATTGCTCTAAGTCTGTAAAGGTAGCTGAACTTCTTGATTTTGGAGCTCGTGGTGGAAGCCAAACTTCCTCTGGATTCATCATTTGTACTACAGTGTTACAATTCATAATTGGAATCTGCTATGTACGAGAAGTTTACCTTATAAAATCATTTGTTGTTATCAGTACTGTAAACTTTTTTGCTATGTGGTCAAGAATCATTTTCTTTCTTCCTCTCATTGCACCTTCTTTGAGAAATAGTGCTGTCACTTTTGATGACAAAATGAAAAAACCTTCCTGTGAACAGCTTCATTAGGCAGCATCAATGATCCCGAGATATGAGATAAACATTTCCTGTGGTATGGAAGTTAAATTTTGATAAACTGCATTGAAATAACGTGTCATTTTGATCATCCAGCTACTGAACGACTAAACGCCCTTTCTGCCTTGTTTAACTTCCCTTCATTTTTGCCATATTTTGCGTTTTTGCTGAAATGTTACTAGTAATTTATATCCTTATTCATTATTAATCTGATTCTGTTGTGTCTTCCTGTTTTTTTTAATATTTCCATTTCTGCAGGTAAAGAAATCAAGATATTGTTTTGTTTATTTTCAGTAACAATTGCCATCAAAGCACAGGCTTTGCTGACTCTTATGTTCTGGGGTCTACAAAAAATGTCCTTAATTTTATATACTAAATTTTTTTAAATTCACGTGTATCTCAGAGAAATACTTTTCTTTACCTTTCTAATGTTTCTTCCATGAAGGTTAACTTTGATACTTTTGAAAATGAACAAATTTTTTATAATCACAGCAGACATTCATTTGCCCTGAAATCTATTCTTAAGTGACCAATTATGTATGCATTTTTAAAAAAAGTGTATAAACTGTCTATAGTTTCTGAATCAAGTGTGATGTTTTGATTAGATATAAATATCCCACTTAAATATCTACTTAAACTGAAAATTTTTATGCCAATTCTATCAAATCCTGTATCTGCTCTAAGATGACCAATAATAAAAATAAACTTACTCTAATCAAAGGTTCACATTTGGTCCTTCGGGCTTCTGATTTAGATTCAGAAATAAAATGGTTCTACAATTGATTATGACTGGAAAACTGTCCCTATCAGTAACACAAAGAGCAGTCTCATGGGTCAAAGCATATAATAATGTTCTGTTTTTTTAAATGTTTTGCTGTTCCTGGTTCTTGATGTTCTTGGTGGGTGGAGCCCAAGGAGGCGGGGCCTTCCTGACATCACTATTCCTTGGCCCTCTCCCAGGCTATTTATGTTGAGTGAGTCAGTTCGGAAGCAGAGGTTATTCTTGTTTGTAGGAGTTATTGTGAGTATTGCTGTTTTTGGTACTGGACTTTTTGTTTTTTTATTATTATTTTTGCATGTCTTCAGGAGTCTGATTACTGGACTGTGATTTGCACTTTGTTTTCGTAGGGTGGCCTTTTAAGCATCTCTTTTGTTCTTCTTAACAACCCTTTATGCATTTCTTTGTATTCTGTATTTTTTTTTAAATCAATATTTGATTCAGAAACAAATCTATATGTTATGAATTCTCCGGCTCCACACCAAAAATAGCCTACAATATAGGTCTCACACTAAGGCAAGCCTGGCACCAGAAACATGGGAGGCTACAGGCCTCACAATGGAGGGAAAGGTATTAAATTCAAAAAGGAATAATATAGAGTCTCAAAAATGGTCTCTCCAGGGAGAGAACTGTAAAAACTCTATGTGGGGTTACAGAAATGACCAAAAGAAGTCTTTTTAAATGTGAAGGGTTATTAACAAATAAATAGACAAAAAAACAACAACATGCTAAAGATGCAATTAAAAAAGAAAACAAAATCCTTGAATCATTGCCAGATGATGTCAAAAGTTAGTACTTTCAAAGAAGAGCAATAATCAAAAAAAAAAAACTCGCTAAAGCACATTCAATGAATGATGAGGGATTGCAAGAGTACCCCTCAACTGTGATGGACAGGTGGCCCCACCACTTAAGGCACCACTCACAAAATACCGAGAACATACAGCCTTTTATGGAACAGTACATAAGTATTTTTAAACGTAACAAAAACAGTAATGCATCAAACATATTAACTTGTAAATTACCATTTACCAAACAATAATAAATGAACAGGAATATATTAACAGAAATAACTATACTAAATAATTCTGAAATTATTATACTGAAAAATAAATGAAATGGACAAAAAATCTAAAGATCCCACCCTGTCCAAACAAAATACAAGCCAAAGAACAAAGGTTATCCTTCTCCATTTGGGGCCATAATTAAAGATTTTGAGAATTTTTATAGTTGTGTTGCCAGCTCACCATTTTTGGGGTGTGTTTCAGCAAAGAGCCAGAAGGTTTCTTAAAAGCCAGTCTGAAGTCTGGCAACCTTCTGCTGGGCAGGTAAGATTTTAGTCCGCTCCTTAGCTCCTTTTGAGGCTTCATCTACTTTGCTTTTGGGGAAACTCCAATTCCTTACACTTATAACATAAAAAAACATAACATCGATCATCATACAAAGTACACTCCTTACAGTTTTTAATTAATTGGTCTCAGTCCTATAAATCCTTAATTCCATGAGAGCTGGCATGACAGAATTCTGCAATCCGGTTCTGTTGCTTTTCCCAGTTCTTATATTTAAACAGAAGAGGTAAAGCTCACCCAAGATCAGTGTTTACCAAGGGGCCTCGTGAATATCTCCTCGACGGATCAGTTGCCAAAGGCTTGCTAAAGTGCCATTCAATCACCACCCTCTTCGTTAACTCCCAATAATATTTTCTCTTACCTTCAAAGTTTCCCCCATTTTATCAGGTCGTAGTTGTTGCCATAAAACCCTTGTAGTTGACTGTATGATCTCTCTCCTCCTTCAATTATATCTTCTTTTTTCCATTCCCAGACCCGATTTTAAAGTATCATGGAAATCACCTCCAACCTCTTCTATGGTAGCTTCTCTTGACCAAATTAAGGGGTTTCTATTTATTTTTTAAGCAGTTTCCACATGAATATGAGACAGTGTAGACATAAATACAAAAAAATATAACATTATTTCTATTTATTATGTATCTTATTTTATGTTCATATATTTTATTACTATTTATGTTTTATTGTTTTTGTTTTTTCTTTTATTCTATTATTGTAAAGCACTTTGGCCGCAGCATTACTATGTTGTTTTAAATGTGCTATATAAATACATTGACATTGACATTGATGTCTCCTGGACGCCTCCCTGGTGAGGTGTTCCAGGCACGTCTAACCGGGAGGATGCCCCGGGTTAAGACCCAGGACACACTGGAGGGACTATGAAAGGTATACCAGATCTTTATACATGTGTAAGATTGTAAAATTGAAAGTTAATTTAGGATTTATGGCATGTGAAGCAAATAGACAATGACAGAAATGCTGCCTTATGTGTTTCATTTTTGCTCCTTTACTCTATTACTATAAGCTGTAGAGCTGAAGTAGTAGCGTTAAGTGGCTGTTCTGTCAGAGCAAGGATTCTGTGTCAAATTTTGTATATCCATAAAAAGTGAGCAGTGAACAACCAAGTGAAACAAAAAGAAAAAATACTCATGCAACGATTATAAAATAAAATCTGAGTTTTAATAAAACTCTTTAACAAAATACAATACTTAAAATGATTTGATATAAAATGTTACGAACAACACACATTCCTATTTTAATGCAGTACTTACATTTGGAGGGAAGCACAATGTATTTCTGCTTTTCAGTTAAATGTTTAGCAGTGTGAGATCAAATACTGGTCCAAGTGTTGTATGTGTGGAGTTTGTACATTCTGTGCATTTTTATACCACATCTGAAAGATGTTCAGGTTAAATTAACTGAAGACTCTAAACTGGCTTGATAATGTCTGTAGGTGTTTATGTAATTGTACCTTGCAATGGACCACAACCCTGAAATTGGATTGAACAAGTTCAGTTAATGGATGAATAGACTTAAATTAGCATTCATGTACCTCCAAGGAATTTTTTGCATTTTCTTACATTATCAGCAGCTTCAGCACTGAGCAAAAGTAATGCTGACAAAGGCTTTTATCTGAACAGTAACCCACTATAGACAACTGCAGACAATAGCTGAATATCTCTGTCTATTAATCTGACAAACAATACAAACTGCAGCTCACAAAGCAATACACAGAATGTTAATGGCACAAACATTTTACAATTATAGGGATGACAGTGTAAAATCTGAAACATTTTTCTGAAGTTAAAGGAGAGTTATGTTGAACCATGTTTCTCCATTCTTTAAGTTTTATTAAAAAATCTGTGAGGACTGTGAAAACTACAGCAAAAATCATTCTTAACTGATATTTAATCTTATTATATGCACTTTTCTGGTGCCTGGTCAATGCTTTCATTCAATCATCAAACAAATTTCATGTTACTTATAATCAATTTGAATCACACACTTGTAGAATCTGTCAACAAATTAAATCCTGTTTTTCGTTAAACCAATCAGAATGGTTTTTGTGTAATCACACTGCCCCAGTTTTATCAACAAGTTAAACTAGTGTACTTTATAATCGGACCAAATGTATTTATTAGCCAATGTAGCATTCATGTTATTTTGACTAATCAAATAAAGCAAGCATGAAGGTACGGATGTGGGTTTCATCACATGGTTCAGACCTATGGTGGATTATTTTATCATTTAAAATGGGACACAAAATGGAAATTAACACTGGGTGGGATGTAAATATACCTTACTGACACATTTGCTTACTCACACAGGGGGAATATAAAGTCACCAAAAAGAAATAAAAATACAAAAAATACATACCCTAAATGTCTTTGGAATAATCAGAGAAATCTTGCACAATATGGTGAGAAGGAGGCAGTGTTTACAATTTTAATGGCCCTCCCTAAGCTAAGCACTACTCCCAGCATGATGCCTCAATGGATTGGTTAGATGGGCATCTCCTCTAGAGTTATTTCTTGCTGCGATCCGATATGGTGTTCCACAAGGCTCTATCCTGGGTCCGCTGTTCTTCTCAATCTACATGCTTCCGTTAGGTCAGATTATCTCAGGTTACAATGTGAGCTACCACAGCTATGCTGATGACACACAGCTGTACTTATCAATAGCACCTGATGACTCCGACTCTCTCGATTCACTAACACAATGACAGAATTTCAGAATGGATGAATAGCAATTTTCTCAAACTAAATAAAGAAAAAACTGAAATTTTAGTAATTGGCAATAATGGATTCAATGAGTTTATCAGAAATAAACTTGATGCATTACGATTAAAAGTTAAGACGGAAGTAAAAAATTTAGGGGTAACTGTTGACTGTAATCTGAATTTTAAATCGCATATTCATCAGACCAGTAGGGCAGCATTTTTTCACTTAAGAAACATAGCAAAAGTTAGACCTCTTATATCATTGGAAGATGCTGAGAAATTAATTCACGCTTTTGTTTTCAGTAGACTAGATTACTGTAACGCACTCCTCTCAGGACTACCCAAAAAAGACATAAATCACTTGCAACGAGTGCAGAATGCAGCTGCTAGAATCCTAACTGGGAAAAGAAAATCCGAACACATTTCTCAGTTTTGATGTCACTACACTGATTGCCTGTGTCATTCAGGATTGACTTTAAAATACTGCTTATGGTTTACAAAGCCTTAAATAATTGTGCTCCATCTTATATATCGGAATGCCTGACACATTATATCCCAAATCGTAACCTTAGATCTTCAAATGAGTGTCTCCTTATAATTCCAAAAGCTAAACTTAAAAGAAGTGGTAAGGCGGCCTTCTGCTGTTATGCACCTAAAATCTGGAATAGCCTGCCAATAGGAATTCGCCAGGCAAATACAGTGGAACGCTTTAAAACACTGCTGAAAACACATTACTTTAACATGACCTTCTCATAACTTCACTTTAACTTAATACTGATACTCTGTATGTTCAATTCATCACAATAACTATTCATAGTGGCTCTAAAATCCGTACTGACCCCAACTCTCTCTTCTGTTTCTTTTTCTGGTTTCTTTGTGGTGGCAGCCTGCGCCACCACCACCTACTCAAAGCATCATGATGCACCAACATTGATGGACTGAAAGCCAGACGTCTATGTGACCATGATCATCAGGTCCTTCCATGAAAACCCTAAATACAAAGAGGACTGTTTGATTTATGTTAGGTAGATTGCCCAGAGGGGACTGGGCGGTCTCGTGGTCTGGAACCCCTACAGATTTTATTTTTTCTCCAGCTTTTGGAGTTTTTTTTTTTGTTTGTTTTTTCTGTCCACCCTGGCCATCGGACCTTACTTATTCTATGTTAATTAATGTTGACTTATGTTTATTTTTTATTGTGTCTTCTATTTTTTTATTCATTTTGTAAAGCACTTTGAGCAACATTTATGCTATATAAATAAATGTTGATTGATTGATTGATTGATTGATTGATTGATGATTAATGTAGCTCTTTCCAGGAGCATACAGGGACAGAAAATGGATAGATGGAAGGATGTTTACTTTGCTTTATATTGATTCATTCAATTCATGTGTTTATGTTATGTGTATAACAAGTATGGAAATTGCCTTGGACCTCACAATGTGGCCACAAGAGGAAGCTCCTGCTGCCCAAATCCGACACAGACAGTTGCAGGACACAAGTTCAACAAACTTGAGTTTATTTTTTCTTCTTTTTCCATGTTGGAATGCCCACACAACACTACACAAAGACACTTCTTCGTTCTGTTCCCATCTCTTTCTCTCCACATCCTCCTCCAGCAAGCTTTGTCCATTTCCTCCCGACACTGGGTTCCGGAGTAGTGCTGGCTGGCTCCTTTTATAAGATACCCGGAAGTGCTCTAGGTGTCCAACAACTTTCTTCCGGCATCAGTTCCAGTTGTGGTGGAAGTGTTGCCACACAGGGCTCAACAGTTCCTGCAGCGCCCCCTGGCAGAGCCCACAGAACCCAGGAGGGCTGCTCCAAACTCAAATTCCCAAGGAACCCTGTGGGAGTCCAAGGCACTGCTACAACCCATTTGGGCTGCCACCTATCACTCCTGGGGAGGTAATGCCCTGAATAAGCTCTCTCCCTCGGTCCTTCCACTGCTGAGGCATCCCGGCCATCCACCACAACAGGGTTTATCCCTTGCTCACATTTTTTTTTTAATTTTTCTTAGTTTATTCTCATTGATATATTTTGTTGTTGAATATGCTGTTGTTCTCTTTGTCACATGTATTTTATTGTACAAAACTGAATATTAGTCTATTGTATAATGTTAATCATGTATTAATGGGCCTTTGTTTGTTCTTTGTGTGTTACAGTATATGAGTTCTGGGGGAAGGAGGGGCACAGTGGGTATTTAAGGACCTGGCAGACAGAATAGCTGCTACAGCATTAATATTAATCTTGTGTCTTTTGGCTGTTCTTTGAGTTCTTGGATATGAAAAGTGTTTGTGGTTTCTGATATTCTGATTATGGATTCAGGCTTGTTTTAGGGATTTCTTGCTGTGGTTTGCCTTATAGACATCACTTTTTGCTTCTACTTTTATGTTGCCTTTGGAATACATTTTAGTTAACTTTCCTCTTCTTCTTTTGGCTGCTCCTGTTAGGGATTGGCACAGCGGATTAACATCCTTTCCCCAATATACCCAGCATCTCTCCTCTGCACATGTCCAAACCAACCCAATCTCGCCTCTCTCATTTTGCCTCCCAACCCTCCAACCTGAGCTGACCGTGAAATGTCCTAATTTCTAATCCTGTCCATCCTTGTCACACCCAATGCAAATCTTAGCATCTTTAACTCTGCTACCTCCAGCTCTGTCTCCTGCTTTCTGGTCAGTGTCATCATCAATCCATATAACATAGCTGGTCTCACTACCATCCTGTAGACCTTCCCTTTCACTCTTGCTGATATCCATCTGCCACAGATTTCTCCCGACACTCTTCTCCACCCATTCCACCCTGCCTGCACTCTCTTTTTCACCTCTCTTCCACAATCCCCATTACTCTGTACTGTTGATCCCAAGTATTTAAACTTATCCACCTTCACCAGCTCTACTCCTTGCATCCTCGCCATTCCACTGACCTCCCTCTAATTTACATATATGTATTGTTCTTGTTCCTACTGACCTTCATTCCTATCCTCTCTAGAGCATATCTCCACTTCTCCAGTGTCTCCTCAACCTGCTCCCTACCCTCACTACAGATCACAAATATAAAAAGATGTTGGTCTTATCATTGTGGACCAGAGGCCCCTTTGTTGGGCCACTGCAGGCTAAGAGCTTGCTGATTGCTGGGCATGGATTCCAGGATGATGACCATTATATACTTTTGTTGTCACCTACAATACAGTGTCTGTGTTCTTTTGCCCATTTTAACTTTTTCTTTGTATTTGCCAGTTCCACATATGGCTTTATCTTTGAAACTCGTGTAAAATCAGCATCCTAGGATCACCTTCTCTATGTTACAGATGACTGGCCCCTTCTTTTTCTATCCAGGTTAGATCCAGGTTGCCCAAGACAGTAACTGCCACCATAGACACCATTGTATAAAGGTTACTTAAGAAACCTGTTTCAGTTTTGCTATTTTTAACCCAGAACTGAAGTTTAGGAATACCAGTAACTTGCATCCCGAGTGAACAGGATAACAGGTGTCAGTGGTGCTAACTCAATTATAAGGGTTTCTGCGATATCCAGTTAGCATTTAAACACAACTGGATTGTATGGGATTCTGTGTAATAAATAATAAGAGATTGATTTTTTCATGGATATTTTTTATATTGTTTGCTCTTGCTCAGGGCTGGTCACCATAGGCTCCCACAGGCTCCCACGGTATCAGAAATGCTGTTATCTTCATTCTCCATGAAAATATGAGATTAATTTTTTTTTCAGCCATACCAACAAATTACATGGGTAAAGTAACATATAAAAAATATAATTTTTGTGTGGAACATTCCTTTAATGTTCAACACCCTTCCTAACTGAACCTTACCATTTCCCACATTTTTTCAGTTAGCTCAAGATCCTTCAAGAAAAAATGAATTTATAGGTGAGATGGTGGCATAGCAAGTTGTGTTGCCACCTCACTGCTCTTGACTTTCAATTTCAGTTGGCAGATGAAATGCTTCTGTTTAGAGTGTTATATTTTGTTGCTCTTTGCAACACAATGGCCATAGATCATGTCCTATAGAAGGCTGTGCTGTCATCTAGGAATTGTTCCTGTATTGTACTTGTTATTTCCAAGATAAGCACTAGCTGCAATGCTACCTTAAGCAGGAAAAAAGTTGGTATAAATAATGGAGAAATTGATTTTTTTTACATTCTTTTTCACATATTTGTGTAATTTGAGTAGGAATTTTAGAAGAATTTATATTCTTTTCATTATTTGTTCTAGCTAAAAAGTAATATTTTGGATAATGTGCATTAAATACTGGTAAAAAAAAACCTGACCATTGTTCTCAGAATGAAAACATATTTTCATTTTTATTAGCCAATTATATAGTTAACTTGTCTAATAAGAGAATAAAGTCCTGCAATTTGTAAATGTGACTCCATCAACCAATTTATTTAACTTTCTCCAAGGTAAAAATACAGAAATTAACATTTTAAATTTACCAGAGACAAGTGTTTCAGCCAGCTGGCAGCAGTCTTCGCATATGTACTCATATCGCTAAACCTCACTACAGCATTTGCTCTATTATGTTTGGGAAAAGGTCATATCTGTAGTTGGTGACATTCTTTTGTGAAATGACACAGTGAGCTGCAGCTGTTATTAGGAAGATTAAAGTGTTGAACCATGTTAAGACAAGTTACAGTAATTCTTTGTCACAACACTTGTCAAGTTAACCCACTCATATAAAAGTATCTAGCGTCTCATTAGTGGCACAAACAGCATGTACATCAGCTTCCACAGAATGTATCTGTACTATTGTTCCATTCGCTGCCTTTTCCCAGTACTGGAAAAAACAATCAAATGAACCAAAGCTTAGACTGAGGTGATTGATGTTTGCATTTAATTTTTATTAACATAAAATAAAAAATGTAAAAATATATTAATGCATAGCAATTACTAGTGCTTCTGAAGTTTGTTTTAATTTAATTCTTAATACATTTAAGTCAGCAAATGCAAAAGAAACCTATGTGGATTTCACTTGCATTAGAGGCATGTCAAATTAAAATTGCATGGAATGTTTCACATATAGGAAAAAGGGATTTTATTACCGTCAGACTGTGTGATCAATAATATATAAATTCTTTCTGGGTCACCTCTTTCCAACCTTAGATTTATTTGATCATTAAGCACCACAGGGTCTTCTTTCAAGAGTCTTGTGGGGTGAAAAAGTGCTCCTGCCAAAAATAAACATATTGGCTTCCTCTTTTTACCCTCAAAAACTGTCAGCTAACATCTCAGATTTTTTTTTTGTTTTTTGATATGAGGATGGTTGCCTATACTGTGCCACTCATGAAAACCTGGCAAAGTAGCAAAATTAGTCTCCTGTACTTTGCCTAGCTCATATTAAAGAGTGACACTAAACTGTTCCAGCATGTGTGAGCGTGCCTTTTGGTGGATTGCTGCTTCATCCAGAGTTGTTTTCTGCCCAAAGCTTTTATTAGAGGCTCTGCCTTCCTGCAGCCATTAAACCTCATGAAGAGGCTTCGGGATATACAAAGAAGGGCACAAAAAAATCAGTATATACCTTTATAATTGATAATCTCTTCCCATGTACTGTATCTTACGTAATGAACTGTAATTGTTATAAAATCAAAAGTTTACTGTTTTGTTATATTTGGATAGCTTAATTCATACAGTATAACTGTATATATACATATTGTCCTAAAAGACCTCCCGACCCCAACAAATACCAAGGAAACTAAAAATATA
The DNA here is from genome assembly GCF_016835505.1 of Polypterus senegalus. Classification (NCBI taxonomy): domain Eukaryota; kingdom Metazoa; phylum Chordata; class Cladistia; order Polypteriformes; family Polypteridae; genus Polypterus; species Polypterus senegalus. The sequence goes on from NC_053160.1 coordinate 85,197,478, forward strand.
AAGAGAAGGAAGAATCTATTAGCACTAAAAGGTAAGAATGCAAAAGAGTATGTGGCTTTGGGACAAAAATAAGGTAATTGAACTCTTGTCCACTCTCCGCTCGACTGTCAGAGCATCCAGCATGTAGTTAGGAAGGTCTTTTAAGCTCCTGCCTGGACTATTTCTGGGGGCTACACAATTTCCCTTTATGGAGTGAGAAATAAACAAGGCAGATCCTGGGATCTACCTGGAAAAACTCATCCTAGCAGCCCCAAGTGTCACTATGGATCACAACCTTCCAATGTAGGGCAATGTAGCAACCTGGATACATGTTCAATATGGCCAGGAACAGAGAGAGGCACATATTAGATAATATGTCTTCCTGCCACTGCATAGTAAAATGTGTGGACTTCAGGCACACGGCCCATTGTCCCCAATGCCCTAGACATACACCTGTGTCCCAGGAGATGCTTGCTTGTAGTCTGTATTATACTGAAATCTGGGATATTTTCGACTTTTTCAATAAAGACGTTCTAAAAGTCTGCACTGCTAATGTCTGTCAATATTTTGTACTGTAGTTCAGAATTCCCATTTATTAGATTAGCCAGTATTCTAAAACAGTACATGAGGATTACTGCTGTTGTTCTCTATTAATCTAGAATAGTAGTCCAAGCTTTTCTGTACTTTTTAATGCCCTCTGTTTGCAGCTTGGAAGATCTGCAGCTTTGTTGCTCTTTGTCTACGCTGCAACTTTCCATTTAACAGCCTGAGTAAGCCATAAATGAATATCACTGTTACAAAGACTGTAGTGAAAAATTGGTGTGATTCGTATTTTTGAGATTTCTTATACAAGAATGGTAAAAAGCAGAGCGAGTCACCTCATCTAAAAATACAACCATCTTTCTTAGTCTCAGTAGGAACCAGTGTTAAAAACAAATTGCTGAGCTTTTCTTGAAACAGTGTGCACATCCAATACAAAAATGTAACTTGACTAATTGGATGTGGCATTTCTTTGCAGCTGAGGCACCAGACCCTTTTGTCATTGGCCCAATTTATTGTGTGAACTGATATAAAAGGTGCTTTTTTGAAAACATCCAGTTGATAGATGCGTTAATCAGCAATTAGCAGTTCCATAGTTAGAGAATTCTGAATGGCTGCTTTAATTTCTGTCTTCAGAACTGTAACATATGCTACCAAATAAAAGAATATTTTGCCCCCTTTCAGTATTTTGCATTATTTTTATGTATTTCATACCATAGTCACAAAATATAAAAATGTTTTATAAAGCACATTGACCTTTGTTTGTTCCTTTTACTGCAATTGATATACATATCAAAAATCTGTGGTATAAGCAAGTATATCATGTCACCTGGGAGTCAGCAGGCTGATTGCAACGAAGAAGGAACTGGTTGAAAATGTCAATGTCTGCCTAATCAGCACTTCTCACACATATAAAGGGTAAAGGGTAAAAAAAGGAGCACCACCTTAACCCATATGCTGTACATCATTGCATAATTTGCTGCAATATGTGTATACGATTCCTCTAAGGAACTAACACAATGCTCACATCTCTTGTGGCAAATTTAAGATAGCGCAAGAGTCACATACAAGCTTATTCCCAATAGCTTTTAATAGCTACAAAGTAAAGCCAAGCACCAACTAAGAGAAAAACAATGCAATTTATGTTAGAGGATCAAGCACTGAAGTTCTGTTGTACTGTATGTAATACATATACAGTAGCTCATGTGAGTGCAGTATTATCCTTTCTAAACTCACACTGCCACTATTATATCAATTTGACTAATGAAACCGCATTTCTCTTTAACTGTAGTAACTATACTGCACAAATACAACAATCTTATTCTAAGAATTTTTTTGGCATTTATGCAAGTGTAAATCAATGTCTTATGAGCACTGAAATATGTAAATCAGTTGTCTTAGAAAAAGCCTCTTGGTGAAAAATGCCATTAATTTCTTTATCTTTCTTATTTATTTTTTATAGGAAAGACTCTGAATTCTTAATATTTATCATATCATTCTCAGACACACTTAGCACGACCCATTCACTCACACACTCTCATTCAGAATCGTCAGGTCATTAGGATGTGGGAGTAAAACCAAAGTGTGGTACAGACATGGGGGGAACATGTTGATTCCATAAAGACATTTTTAATATACAGTATGATTTACTTAGAAACAACTTCAATATATTGGAAGGATTCAGCTTCTTGATTGCTTTCCAGTGCAATGTACTTAAATACTATTTTGTTTGTTTAAGATGCAGGGATAATAATTTAAACTTCTCTTCTTGCGTCTTTGTAGATCATCCAAAACATTAGCAATACTTTGAAGCCAGTAAACATGATTGTTATCGAACATTAAAATGAATAGAACAACAGCATCACTGAAATATAATAAATAAACAAGTTTCCAAACTTAATATAATCATTTACAGTATATCCATTAAATGCAACTGAGTTTTTTGATTAGAAAGATTCTGATTTGCATAACCTTAGTATGTATAAACCCTACTCTAGAAAAGCAAATATAACACCTTATGGCAGAGAGCACAACAGTGCAAAATCAAGTGATATACTAACAAATTACTTTATGTACATACAGCTGGATGCTGCTGCTGCTATGGGGCTCATCATCAGGTGACTTCCTTTGTCATTGGATGTTTCAGCGCTTGTCATCACATCCTTTGAAGTGTGCAGCGGCTAAGTTGATTAGGCCTGACCATTGCTCCTCTCTCAGTTGCCACGGCCATTGTCACGATTTCTCTGCCACTAGGCCCACTGCATTGCAGATCTTCTTCCACTGTTACCCTGATACACAGAGCCTTTAATGTTCTCCAGAGGATCCGTCCTGGGAAAACCTCATTCTCTGACCTCCACATACAGGCACTTTGCTCTCCACCCCTTCTCAGTGCAGTTATTTAACAGTGATGGTATCTGCATAGCTACTATGTTAGTGGTGGAGGGCCTATGACTAATTGTTATCCATCTTTCTTAATCATAACATTTTTGGAAATATACCTAATAGAGTAGTATCCAATAATTAGCAACTGAAAAATATATTTTAATACAAAATGACCAATAATAGCCTAACACTACTATAAATATTAGCCTATCAAATGAGAAAAGAAAGTGAAATAATTCCTCCATGTAGGTATTACTATAAGTTAAAACACAGTAATTCATTGAAATTCTATAAATAAGTAAGAACTTGGAAACAAACTGATTTTTTGTAAAACGGAAATATGAATGTCAAGAAAATCAGGGGCTTGCTGTGATTGTTTGTGTGTATCAGAGACTGAAAGATCGGGGCTGGCGCCAGAGATCAGGGGCTTAACACTAGAATTACCAAATCCTATGAAAAAACTTGTGATCCTGGCCCACCTTAAATCCCTTCACACCTCTCCATTAGTGTCTTTTGTATTGTAAATGTGTCAATCAACACAAAGAGCAAAGCAGCCTGCTATATCATCCCCCTGCCCACCGCCGCAGTTCAATTCGTAAAGAAGGTTCTCAGTGCTCAGTGTTTATTTTGGAGTGAAGTGCTGGAGTTGTAGAAGGTAAATAATATATCGTCATTTGGAATACATACATTTGATGTCTACAACAATCTATGGAATCACATTGCTAAAACAGAAAAGTTTTTCATGTTTTAGTAACAATTGACAAAATGTAGACATGAAATGCATAATGTGTAAAGCCTGAAGTCCAAAGTGTGCTTGATTTGTTATACTTGTACCTTTTGTGAAAGTGTGAATTTGGTATTTGGAATTCAGGCTATAGTTGGGGTTTAATTTGAACAAAAAAAAAGAAAACAATAATGCAGGATGCACACGATGGCGCTACAATCGACAAACAGCCTCTTATTGCCCTTTAGTGGTATTCTTAGTTAGGGCCGGTCTGGAGTCATTCCTGACAATCAGGTTCTCAGGTCCAAATGAGATGCCATCTTCTGAGAACATCTTCTGTTTATATCAGCCAGACCACAAGAGATAGGGCTTATCTTGTTCTGTTGCCCTCAGTAGACGGTTTATCTGTGCTGTAAAAGAAAAAGGTGACAAGACTGTTAGCAACATGTGCACCGTCTCATCCTGGGGTGTTTCCACATACCTTAAGTGAGCCAGGAAGGTGACCATCTGGCGTGCATGTTTGACACAGTGTCAAAGAAAACACCAAAATGTTTGGCACAGCTGGCCATATTGAAGCTCATTGGATTAATAGTTGTCACAATTGTTTTGCAATATAATGAACTGCAGCCCAATGGAATAAGTTAATTATCAGTTATCCACTGCTTCATCTCACTAAAGCAAATAATTAATGATATAAATAAGGAAGCATACTTTGGTTATATTGACAAATAGGCCAAGAATAATCTGAAATAGTATTTGAATAAAAATGAATGTATTAAATGCAGTATTAGCTAAAAAAAGAATTACACTCACTCCACTCACGCTGTATGCAGTGTATTGTAAAGCTACTTAAACTGTTTGGGTTCTGTAGTGATAAAGAATTATGGGTGCTGGGGAACTATTGGAAAGAAAGAAGACTTTAATATACAGTATATAAAGTGTGTGAATGTGTACGCTGTGCATTGACCTAGATAATATAACCTTTTTGATGTTTATTACTTTAAACCTGCCTTCATCTCCCTCCTTTTTGTGAGTTCGGTATTATCTGCCTTCATGTAGAGTATAGTATAAAAATATATTGTGTATCTAACTATACAGAATAATAGAAACAGTAATGTGGTGATCTTCACTGCCAAGAATGACTGGCAGCTTTTGTATTCACTGGTTAGACAAGCTCAGATAACCGAGCTGCCTCATGTGTGTCTGTACTTTCTTCCAAACCCTTGCCTGAAAGTAACATTGAAGACTACTGGATAACATATATTTTATTCATTACTGTACTCTGTAATGAATAAAATGACACAATTTTTATTTTTTGTGAAATGTATGGTTGGGAAAATATTATATATATATTCTAGGTTTGTTCACTTTAACACTAGCTTGTTGTAGCAGGTCTGAAAAAAAATTTCCTTGTGATGTTCTGTAACACAGATAGAAAGTAAAAATTACAAAACCTTTTGCTATTAATCTGTATATCTGTATAATTGTGTAAAAATTTCAGCTTGCTTTAAAAGCATTTTGCTGCATTGGAAGATTTTAGAATAGAATATCATAGACAACAAAAGATACATTTCTTTGCTGACATAGGGCAAAAACCAGATTCAAATTATTCATAAAACATTGCTTTTTTAAATAAAAATGTAAATAGGCTACACTATTTACACGACCACAAAGAAATGGCAAACTTGAAAATGGTCTGTAATTCTTTTTTAATCTGATTCATTTAATAAAGGTCTTGCAATGATCAGTATAAAGAAATGATGTACATGTAGAAAGAAATATACAGCATATTCATTATACAGTGCCTATAAAAAGTACTCGCCCCCTAGAAATTTTTACCATTTTATTGGTACACAACATGCAGTGGTAGCGCTGCTGCCTCGCAGTTAGGAGACCCGGATTCACTTCCCACGTCCTCCCTGCGTGGAGTTTGCATGTTTTCCCCGTGTCTGCGTGGGTTTCCTCCGGGTGCTCCAGTTTCCTCCCACAGTCCAAAGACATGCAGGTTAGGTGGATTGGTGATTCTAAATTGTCCCTAGTATGTGCTTGGTGTGTGGGTGTGTTTGTGTGTATCCTGCGGTGGGTTGGTTTGGATTGGTTCCTGTCTTGTGCCCTGTGTTGGCTGGGATTGGCTCCAGCAGACCCCCATGACCCTGTGTTCGGATTCAGTGGGTTGGAAAATGGATGGATGGATGGATTGGTACACAACATTGAATCACAGTGGATTTTATTTGAATTTTTTGACATTGATCAACAGATAAGACTCCTTAAAGTCAAAGTGAAAACATCTCAGCAAAGTCACATAATTAGTTATATGGAGATCACCTGTGTCATGGTTTATGAAATTTGATTAATTATTTTCTTTATGGTTTTGTTCTGTAGCCACGTTCTTGTATTTCTCCTCTGGGTGCCACTGCCTTTTTGCTATAACATGTTGCATGGCTGCCTGGAACAAAGTCCCAGAAGTCACACTGCATGATGTCACCAGCACAACCTACTTTGTAAAAGTACTGTATAATGAGTATACTGTATATTTGTCCTACAACAACAGGTGTATACTAACATCCAGGTTTGTGAGTTTTTCAAAAGTGAGTTATTTAGTATATGGCTTTAAACATTAATGATTCCTTTTTCACTTTGATTCTGTTTAGTGTTCTGGTTTTGACATTAGATTATTTTGAACTCCCAGTAAACAACTTTGCTTCCGTATTTTTGATTACAATCAATCTCCTAATCATTCTTTGCCAGCATTTTTGTAGCAGAGAAGTGTTTGCTTAAAATATCAGGTGGTCTTTGTCTATGTTGCGAACCAACTGATTTGGTAGCTCTTCGGTCAGGCATCTCAAAATACACATTTTTTTTTCTTTGCCTTCTTTTAGTCTGTGGATAAATAATCTGACTGAAATCAAAGTGTTTCAGTTGATTCTAATATAAATGTACCTTATCTGGCAGGTAAGGTGATTCAGAGTTGTGGCCTAACTTACACAGTGTAGACAAAGGAAAACTCTAAGCAACAATGTAAAAAGTTAAGTGAAAAACACAAGGTAGGGGATGGATAGGCAGTGTGGCAGAGTGGTTAAGGCTTTGGACATCAAAGCCTTGAGTATGGTGGTCCAAGTCTATGTGACCAAGAGCAATTCACTTCACCTGCCTGCCCTCCAACTGAAAAAAAAAGAAATGTATCCAGTTTTATCTCAAATGTTGTAAGTCACCATGGATAAAGGCATCAGCCAAAAATAAGAATAACAATAATGGGTACAGGAAAGTAAGTTACTAAGTATCCCTTGGAGGCCAGTTAAATTGCAAATGAAAAGAGTATGGCATAACTGTAAATCTCCCTAGAGCAGGCCATCCACAGAAACTGAGTAATTTTGCAAGAAGAAGACTAATGAGGGAGGGCACAAAGACAGCTATTACAACTATGAAATAAGAGTTGTAGCTATCATGGCTGAGATTAGAGAGACCTTGCAAACAACAACTTTTCTCTGGGGGCTTCATCAGTCACAGGTTTATGGGAGATTGACAAAGAGAAAGCCATCTTAAAAATCACACAGTCATGTCATGCCTAGAGTTTGCCAGAAGGCACATGGGAGGCTCAGAAGTCAGTATGGTATGATGACAAAGTTGAGTTTTGTGGCCACCAGACTAAGTCTGGTGTAAGCCAAACACTGTACATCTGTGAAGAATGGTGGCGGCAGCATCATGCTGTGTGGATGCTTATCTGCAGCACACCCTGGAAGTAAAATTAATGCATCAAAATACAGGGAAACTCAGGAGGAAACCTGATGCAGTCTTCAAGAAACATGCACCTCAGGAGGAGAATTTTCCAGCAGGACAATGACCTCAAGCACAAAGCCAAAGCTACATAGGTATAGCTTAACAACAACAATGTTAATGTCCTGGAGTGGCTGAGTCCTGAGTCTGATCCAATTGAGAATTTGTGGCTGGTCTTAAAAAAGGCGGTTCACTCACAATTCCCTTGCAACCTGATAGAGCTTAAGCAGCTTTGCAAAGAAGAATTTGGAGAAATGGCAGTGTTGAAATGTGAAAAGCAGATAGAAACTTGTGCACAGACTCAAGGCTGTCATGGCTGACAAAGGTGCATTGTAATTAATTTAGACCACTTTGCAGAGATCTGTTTTCATTATGACAATATCTGTCAATGTCAAAAAGCCAAATTAAATCCACTATGATTGAATGTTGTATAATCTTTTTAGTTAGCCAATAAAAGGTGTCATTTTGCATGACTTCTCACTACATTCATAATGGCTAACATGGTACAACACCCTAGTACTATAATGTTGTATAACAATAAAATGTAGAAACATTCAAGTATGTGAATACCTTTTTAGGCACTGTATTCAGTACATGCTACTTGAAGTTTCTCTTGAGAAATCAATTGTAAAATTTCCTGGTTTGTAATTAATTTGAATGTTGTAACAAATGATTTGACAAAATAACCAAAAAAAAGGTTTGGGGCAGCCACCTGTATATTATTCCCTGGTTGCAAAAGGAAAGAATAATCACAAAAGATGTCAATATGTTGGAGTCCAGTATCGAACTCCCTTGCTTGCTTGCTTGCTTTAAAGCAGACCAGAGGAAGTGACGTCATCTCTGGGGCTGGAACTGGAAGTGATGTCATTGTATCCAGGACCGGAAGTGGCATCATTGAGGCCAGACAAATTTTCCCATAAATGGGCTGCAGAGGATTGAGAGAAAGAATTAGTGCACTCCGCCACTCCCTGGTCTGGCATGGAATTACTCTCATTCAGGCCCTTTAGCTGCCTCCCATGCACACTTGTGTTACAAGGTACAGATGTGAAAGGGGTGACATGGTATAATATGTAATATCAGATCTGGAAGCTCACTACTAAGTGTACAATCCTTGTTTTTTAATAAAGAAATTGATAAAATTATTAGCTTTTAGGATTTCTAATATTATCTTTTATTTTCATCTATAAATCTGGAATAGTATTAATATCCAAAGTTGTAGAGGACTTCAAAGTGCTATATAATAGTTTCAGTCCTGAAGAAAAATCAACACACCATTAAGATGTCATAAGAACATATGAAATTTGACGAATGAGTCCATCAGGCTCATTTGCCTAATAGCTAAGCTGTCCCAAAACGTATTCCAGATCCTTCCTAAAGGTATTCAAGGTTTCTGCTTCAACTACATGTCTCTGTAGTTTGCTCCAGAGTCCCACAACTCTTTAGATAAAGAAGTGCTTCCTGGCTTCAGTCTTAAATGTGCTTTCCATTGATGCCCTCAAGTACTGTGGAAGTGTAAAATACACTTAAGATTTTCATCTTGAAAGAAGGCTGTAGGAGTCGAAGGACAGGCAAACAGAGTAATTAATTTTATTCCAATAAACAATCACACAGACTTAAACCAATTAGGCCAAACTGAGCCGATCCCCGACCAAGCCAAAAATCACAGTTTATATAGGCCTAATCATTTATCATCTTGACCTCACTTGTAACAATGCATTTGCTGTCTATTCTGACTCACTACTTCAGCTGGCTTCTCATGGACCCTTTCTTGGCCACCAATATTGTTCTCAGCTTGTTCTTTTGCTTCCCTTATTTCCTAACTGGCCTTCAAACAACAGGGGCCTCATGCATAACGCCATGCGTAGAATTCGCACTAAAACATTCCGTAAGCACAAAAGCCGAAATGTGCTTAGGCACAGAAAATTTCAGATGCAGGAATCTGTGTGTACTTCAATTTCCACGTTCTTCTGCTACATAAATCCCAGTCAGCGTGAAAACTAACGCCAGTGCCTTATGTCCCGCCCCAACTCCTCCCAGAATTACGCCTCTTTAAATATGCAAATCAAAATACATTGCCCTTAAGCTCCGCCTTCTGTGAAAAGACAATGGGAAAAGCACAGGGGAAAATATAAGAATTTCAGCGAATACCACGTGGAGGCAAAGGAAAAACATACTATACTTTTTTAATTAAACCGTGGTATAATCAACAAAAGGAATTTGATCGAGTGACATAGCGTGTTGGAGAAACTTGAAAGCTCAGATATCAAAGTCGCCGTTTAAAGGCAAGTCGTAGCCCACCGTCTGCGTGTCATATGAAAGCTTATTAGGGTACAGACAAAAAAAAAAAATTGGGAAACAGTGGGAAAAAAGCACGAAATGTCAGCTTCAATCTCGAAATTTCCACTTTAATCATGTAGTTTATTTTGTCATTAAAGTCCATCATGAATTTCATCTTAAAATCGTTTACTTAACCAGTTTCTCAAATCACATCGTGATTAAAGTAGCACGTTAAATGCTTTGTTTTGTACGTGATCTTCTATGTGCTCTATGTGTGTGAATCACTATTTGCTTTTTAAACCGGCTCTCTTCCTCCGACTGGACACAGAATCCATTACATTCGTGATATTACAGCTCTCTGAATAACTAAAATACTGAGATCTATACGTGATATCATTTTCGTGATGATAGGAGTTAAAGCACGTTATTAAACATGAGTTTCACGGCGTAGTGATTGTGTGCGACCTTCGATGAAATTATTTATTGCAGCAGTACTCATGGGCGGCTCTAGGCTTGTGGCCCTGGGCAGAGAAAGACTCGGTTGCCTCTTCGCCTGCCAATGTCAATATTGTATCTTGAGCACGGTGGATGGCCACGTCCGTTGCGGACACTGCATAGCTGCCTCATGCTCATGACACAAGCGTTTAACTTTTGTCGAAATTTGCTGCTGCGTTTTTAGCTGTGTCGTCATTTTCACCTTCTGTTTTATATTCAATATACTGTATATTGGCGTGGCCACAGCTGCAGTCCTTGTTTTTCTTTCTCCAAGTAATCGATCGCCACACAATCAGCTCTGTAATAGATGTTAAGCCATCTGTAAGCTTACAGCGCCGATTCTTCAAAACATTTAAGGAACATTGAACTATCTTCATAGTACATGTTTAATTATTCTATCCATGGAAAAGTGCATGGCTTTATGCCAAGTGTAGGTTTTATACATAGCGATTTTAACGTGGAAAAGTTCTTACGCAACATTTCTGTGCGTACGCACCGTTTATACATGAGGCCCCTGGTGTTCTCCCTGTTTCCTCTTCTGTGTCCTTGGACGGTTTCTGTACGTCATTCTCTTCCTTCTCTGTCTTTCTGAGTTACTGGTTTAACTCTGAGCTTAACTAAAAAAGAAATTTGGCATATGCCTTTATGTAACTACTAGCAGAATACCCGTGCTTCGCAGCGGAGAAGTAGTGTGTTAAAGAAGGTACGAAAAAGAAAAGGAAAAATTTGAAAAACAACGTAACTTGATTGTTAATGTAATTGTTTTGTCATTGATATGAGTGTTGTTCTCATATCTATCTATCTATATATATATATATATCTCTATCTATCTATCTATATATATATATGTTGTTCTCATATCTATCTATATATATATATCTCTATCTATCTATATATATATATATATATATATATATATATATATATACCCGCGCTTGGCAGCGGAGAAGTAGTGTGTTAAAGAAGGAAAGAGAAAGAAAAGGAAACATTTTGAAAATAACGTAACATGATTGTCAATGTAATTGTTTTGTCACTGTTATGAGTGTCGCTGTGATATATATATATAGCAAAATACCCGCACTTGCGCAGCGATGTCATGTGTGAAAGAAGTTATGAAAAGAAAAGGAAACATTTTAAAAATAATGTAACATGATTGTCAAAGTAATTGTTTTGTGTATTTGGCGGCAGCGTCACAAAGTTTTTTTCGTCTAGCTGTATCAGAAAATGTACCACAACGTCTGACACGCCTCCTTTTTAGTGTTTTCTCACAGCTTGGATTGCTGCTGTCATATATACACACACACACACACACACACACACACACACACACACACACACACACACACACACATACATACATATATATACACATACATATCTTCATATCTACATATCTATATACATATCTACATATACACATATATATATATATACATACCTATCTACATCATATATACACATACATACATACATACACACACACAAATTATATATATGTGTGTATGTATGTATGTATGTGTGTGTGTGTGTGTGTGTGTGTGTGTGTATATATATATATATATATATATATATATATATATATATATATATATAATGTAGATAGGTGTGTGTGTGTTATATATATATATACACATACATACATACATATATATACACATACATATACTTGTGTGTATGTTTGTATGTGTCTATATGTGTGTGTATAGCTTTGGTCACTGAGTGCAAGGGAAAAATAATAAAATATAGTCTATAAGTTATTAAACAGTAAAACATTAACGTTTTAAGAAGTACAGGTACATTGAGCACTACTGGAGTGGTTTCAGGTAAACTACATTTTAAAGACTGTGTAACACAACAGGTAAGTAACTAACAGCAGCTAAAATGTATATATATCATCTCTCGGTAGTAGATCCCTTTTGAAAGGCGCTACACGACGGCTGTGGTATAGAAATTACATTTTCTATGTGAACGTTCAAATTTGTGCCTCTGGTAATGTGCCTTACCGGCATTTAAAGAAAATTAGTTTTGTGTCCTCTGCAGTGTTAAGAGAGAAAGGCTTTGGTTTGGGATAAAAGGAAAAAAGGTGTAAAGAAAGGAAAGTTGCCTTTTTCTTTTATATAGTATAGAGAGATGTGTTCGCTGACGTTATGATCGCCTTTTGGGGACAGTCGCGGTGGGTCTTGTGTAGACTGGTGAGACGTCCCTGCCATTAATCAGCTGTGATGGCACTGTCAGTCCTCCACTCGTGTGCGTGTCTTCATAATCCGAGGTGAGGACCTCATAATCGTATACGTGCAAAAGAAAGTGTGAATCGCCTTAATATTATTTTTCCGTGGTGTAGAAAAGGGGTCCGTGTTTGCACTTGTCTGGGCTATAGCGCAGGGGAGGATGAAAAAATTAAAAGTGCTCACTTTGACTTAAGGCAGAAGCGCAGTCAGCGTCTCAAAGGCGGCACAGCTATGCGTAGCGCTGGCTGCTCGACTTTGCTGGGCAGGAGACCACAGTTTTTGCAGACACGTTCATGATATCAAAAGTCTCAGCACTCTTTGGAGGTCATTCATATATTATATATATAGCAAAATCCCCGCGCCTCGCAGCGGAGAAGTAGTGTGTTAAAGAAGTAATGAAAAAGAAAAGGAAACATTTTAATAATAACGTAACATGATTGACATTGTCATGAGTGTTGCTGTCATATATATGCCTGCCTAAATAAGTCACCCTCGCTTTGCTCTTACTTTATTTACCGTTCATTTAATCATGGCTATTGGCGGAAAAATTATAAAATGGAAGGAGGATGGCTTTACCAAAACAATTATTGATGGCGAATCGATTATTCATAAAGCTTGAATTGGTGATGTTTTTCTGTGTTAACCTCATATTTTTCATACTTCTTCTCAAACTAAGGTGGTGCGAGGGTAAAATGAATCGGGATGCTGATCAATGTAATGGTGTACAGTACCAGGAAATCATGCATTGACAAAAGCTCCCTTTGCTTGTAATGCAAAGTGTGATTAAATGCATTATTTTTAACGTTATGGAGCACATGCATGAAGCTTCTCAGCTGTGCTTGTGCTAAGAAAAGGAAAGATTTTAAAAATAGCGTAACACGATTGTCAATGTGACCTTTTGTAAGTAGTGCCTGGAGGATTCAGTGTGGAGAAACTCTAGAGATAGCGTGTGTATTAACTTGTGGATTTTTCTGTGAGTATTTGGTGGCAGTCTGACGAAGTTGCTTGAAGACGGCATTAGCTGAGCTCAGCTCAGACCGAAATTAGATGAATGGGAGGGAGATGATGACGTGACTCCCCCACCCGCCTTAACTGTCAATCCCCCACAAACACAGTCTCGGAATTTGCATAAGCACACCCCTTCACCTACAATTTTAACTTAGTTACAAAGTGATCAAAACTCTCGTTTATATCCTGCGTCCTCTCATTAAACTTGTATCCCGCATTACCTGTGGGCATGTGAAACGCCAGCGGTAGCCTGTCTATGAACTTAATTTAAAGTTTAGGTTTACACCTTGCTTTCTTTCCGAGGCAGCAACACTCATGAATATGGTAGTATATGTCACTCGCTCGCTTCTTATTGTTTTTCGCTGCCTTCTCAATTATATAATGCATGTTTTCTTAAGTGCTTTTTGGAGGTCTTCCTGGTTTTCTACGCACTGCGTTGACAATCAGTTCATGTGATTACGTGGGAGGCGTAATGATGTCACACGAAACTCCGCCCCCCACGTCATTCCAGCTCAACTCCATTACAGTTAATGGAGAAAAATACCTTCCAGTTATGACCATTAGGCGTAGAATTTCGAAATGAAACCTGCCCAACTTTTGTAAGTAAGCTGTAAGGAATGAGCCTGCCAAATTTCAGCCTTCTACCTACACGGGAAGTTGGAGAATTAGTGATGAGTCAGTGAGTGAGTGAGTGAGTGAGTGAGGGCTTTGCCTTTTATTAGTATAGATTTACTTAACATATCTAATTCACACTAAGTTTTAATGCTTACAATAGCTCTTACTAAAATAATATCTAATTGTGCTAATACATGATATTTTATTTTTCTATAGTATGTGGTTCACCCTTAATCTGAAAGAATGTTAATAGATTTACTATATCAATGCCTTTGAGGATTTTAAATATCTGAATTAGGTCCTTATGCAGACTCCTCTGTTCAAGACTAAAAAGGTTTAATTTTCTGAGTCTGTCAGATTAGGGCATGTTCTTAACTCCTGGGATGCACTGGTTACTCTCCTCTGAACAGCTTCAAGTGATGCTACATCTTTAATATTGTTAGTTTCTTTGATTTGTCATAATGGATGAAGTAATAGCATAAAATATTTGCAGTAAGAGCATAAGGACTCTGCATGTACTTTAATACAAAACATTTGTGTTTGAAAAAGAAATGTATGCCATTCAATGTAATATACAGTGCAATGCAGAACATACACAACCCAAACTGTACCAAACTCATCTGAAAATCATACTGTATTGTCTTTAGAATGTTTTATATTCACAAAATTGTAAAATGGCTGAGATAGATAAATAAGAAGATTTAATTAAGTGTGAATAGCAGCTTTGCAAAAAAACAAAAAAAGTGCTATTCAGAAAGAAAGCAAATGTATACATCACAAATATTTGTAAATGCTTCCATAATACACAAAACTTTATTATTGTGTTGTAAACAGGAAAATCAAAAAGCTGATAGGAATATGTGTACTGCCCCAAAGGAGACAGAAAATTAACTCAAAATGTTTTTTACTACAGCATTTCAAACATTCGGTAATGCAGTACAATATGAGGCGTGGAACCTCCAAAAATGCAAGTCTAAATTTCAGAAAAAATAACTTAATTTATTTATTTTGAATACTTGCTCACAGGCTTCCAACATGGTGACTTGTGTTACAGGTCACTCCATTATTTATACTGGTGTCTAATGGGTTCACTTTGCTTTGTACTCAAATAGTACTACTGCAGCTTGCAACTAGTGCTATACAAGTGTTGGAGACCAAATATCTGAGAAGACAGCAGCCCCACAGTAGAAAAAGATACTGTTTAATTATTCTACTTTTTTAAAATAAAATATAAATGATTTAAAACTCAAGTTCAGCACAACACACAGGAATGTAGCATTTTCTTAATCCTATGAGAAATGTTTAAAAGATTACCCATTTACTTAAAGAGCAGCATATTTTAAGAGCAAATCAGTATAATATATACATTTCTTTATCGTGTTTCTTTGTTGGGGGAACAAAATGTAAGCAGTAGTTGCAAAACTGAAACCCACATGTTGGTAGAATGGGTGAGATAATTACGGTGCTATCTCTAATAAACATCAGATTGAACTCTGGCTTTTTCTTTCTCTGTGACTATTAAAGCTGATTTAAATATGCAAGACTAATGAGCAATTAAGCCATTTAATCTCTTATTAGATGAGCTACATTGCCACTGTCTGTGAATGTGGAAACAAGTGACAATGGCACAGCAATAACCCTGAAACCAAGGCACATATTTACAGCGTACACAGCAGGTTCAAAAGGTACTGGTAGTCTTACTTCCTCCACTGCTTTACTGCTATTCATATTAAGATATTATTGTGTTTATGTAAGGTCCCCTATTCTGTATTGGTTATTTTGCATCACTTTGGAATATTTCTTATAAGTTTCCCAACCCCTTACAACGTGTGTCACGAATAATTTTTTTTGCATTGCACATATGTGGTTGCCCTGGACCATTTAATGTTATTAATTTGATTGGCTCCTTTTGAATGGATAAGCAAGTAGGAAAATACATAGAAGAATATTATGAAACTTCCATCCATTCTGAACCACCATATATAAATTATTCTCATTCGCAACTCACTTCACAGATGATAGCCACATTCCTCAACAGGCACTTTGAGCTATAACAGGAGCTCCTGTGTCATTTGCAAATACAACACCAACAGTACCCTTATATCTGGTCACTCTGGTAAATTCAATATTAAACAGGCCTCTTGCCAGTTTAAAAATCGTATTCACTTCACTTCTTGTAAGAAGTGTCCAGAAGATACTGTAGACGAAACAGGGAGATAGTTAGTAGCAGTTCGCTTCAGGGAACATGTTTGAGCCATAAAATCTAAGACTTCACAAATCCTATTGTAGAACACTTCCCATCCCTTGATCATAGCCACACTGATCTCTGTGTTGTGTCACAGGGATTCAGAAATACAATTAAAAGAAGCACACTTAAGCAAATTCCCAGTCTGGGATCGCAAATTTCTTGCGGCCTTAATGACTGACTAACTTTTTAATCTTTCTGTTCATATTCTCTAATGGCAGGTTTTTCAAACCAACTCTCACCTTTTCTCCTTTCATCTGCCCTGGCTTTGTTCAACCTCTCATATACGTGACCTATTTTTTTTTTCAACTGAACACCTGATGAAAACTATACAGCTAAAATGTTTGTTTTTTTTTTTGTCTTTTACATTCTTTTCTTTTCAGCATGGAAATAACCTTTAAATGTCTTTTCCTTTATGCTGATGCAACCTTATATTTACATACCTGACAATAAAACTGAACTTGACCAAATTTTCCAGTTTTGGAAATATTTAAGAGGTCACACTAGTTTTCTCCAAAATATATAGATATACAGATAGATATATAGATAGATAGATAGATTACTTTGTTAACACTATATAGTACGATATGTAAAAAGTGTGCTTTGATGTGTTATTTGGCATGTTAAGCTTTTATAGTTCAAATGCATTTGTGGTATGTAACTTGGCATACTACATACTCTGCTGGAGCTTTTCTGAAGTTTTTTTTTATACGGTTTCAGGCACTGAGAGTGCCATTCTGCCTGTAATATTGAAACAGGGGTAAGGAGTATACTCTGTAAACTGATTTGTGTTTACTAAGTAACATGAAGTTATGCATTTTAGTACATTCTTTTATCCTGGCATCAGACAGTAGTGATATGTTGTATGTTGGTTGCTAAGAATTTTACCAGACTCTGCAAAATACTGCTATTACTAATCTTAGTCTATATTTATTCTGTCCCCCCTGGCCATTGAACCTTACTCTTATTCGATGTTAATTAATGTTGATTTATTTTGTTTTATAATTGTGTCTTTCCTTTTTCTATTCTTTAATATGTAAAGCACTTTGAGCTACTGTTTGTATGAACATGTGCTATATAAATAAATGTTGTTGTTGTTCTATAGGTAATGAGTTGAATTAGTGAACTAATAAAATACATCCACCCATCCATTATCCAACCCTCTACATCCTAACTACAGGGTCACGGGGGTCTGCTGGAGACAATCCCAGCCAACACAGGGCGCAAGGTAGGAAACAAACCCCGGGTAGGGCGCCAGCCCACCGCAGTAATAAAATACAATACCTTTCAAAAACAAATATATCACTTGTTGATTATCTGTAGCTGAATTTAGGTATATGTCTGCTATTCTTTGATTACCCACTAGCAGGTTCTCGTTTGTAGCCTCTTTCTCCATTTTATCCAAATATGAAAGAAGTTATAGCCACTAACAAACACAAAAAATAAATATGGATTAGCCACAACAGCATTTAATTGTGTCTTTTTTTTTGTACAGAGGTTTCTAAAAGGTCTGCTAAAGTTTGTGATAATGTGTTTAAGCTGGTTATATAATGGTTGCAACAGTGGAGTGCTGTTCATTAAAATAAAAAAAACAACCTCTATCTTGAACTAAGAACCTTCTACACAGGAACAAAATGCAGAATCAATATTAAAGATGTGCATGCTTATATTGAGATTTTGACTGGGTGAAATGTAAAGATTAAAAATGCAGCAGTGATGTCTGGTTAACTATTCTGAATGCGTTTCTAATCATATTCCACAGAGATTAGACAGAAAGAGAACTAAATTAAAATTTTTAAACTTAAACTTGAAAGAGTAAACTGATGATTGTTATGGTAATGTATTATATTACATATAAAAAGGCCACTGGGGTACTCCTATTCTGACACTCTTTATCACTATGGAGGTCAGAGTGTGTCTCTCCTCAGTTGATGCCTGTGGCCAAAATATTCCATGATAAGTCTTGAGCTTCTGGGCAAACAATCAGCTGTTTTTCAGGTAAGTCAGCAAAGTAATGAACTGGGTTATTACAGAGTTCTCTGCCTCATCTGTTTTTTAACCATTCAATTCAATTTCTTTAACTCTTAAAGAGGATACAAAAGATTTACAATATGACTCATTGCTCACAGCTCCAGTCCAGAGGGTTTGGCATTATCTACTGTGAAGTCAAGTGTGTTTTGTGTGCTACCACAGGATAATTAAGAAATACATAGTTTTGAATTTAGTGTTTTATATGTTTTGTTTGCAATATGTTTGTATTTCATCATGTATTTTTGTTGCAGGGCTATTTATTGACTTTTGGAGGTCGGAAGGGTTGCAGGATTTGCATTGATGTTTTGTGGCATCAATAAATTATAGTGAAACCAGCAACTTTGAAAATTCTGATGAGCCAGGAGAGAATTGTTACTATTGGGATTTGTTGCCGAGTCTAGCATCCAAGATGCAATTAATTGTACTATATAGCACACCTTCTGTATTTTCCCATTTATTATTCATTACTTGGTGAATGACAATATTACTGATCACAATACATTACTTCACGCTTCCATATTTCCTTCTAAATCATTAAGCAATAATTTACCAGACTCATAGTCTTTTCAATTATATTGTATTGGTTCAGATCAGAATGTCATAGACTACAGTTCACAATTTTAAAAAGGGGTATTAAATAATAGGTCATATAGCTTCAAAACAAGCACTAGTTATTAAAAGAGGTCTCCTACTTTTTCCACATAAAAACCAGTTAAGAAAAAAAAATTGTGCATAACTTTGCTTTGTTTTTTTAAAATATGACAATAATTTTTGCTATATTGTAGTAAAACACTGGTACATCCTTTATTTGAATCCAGTTTCATACAAACCACCATTATTTGTATTTTTTTTTGAGTCAGAAGATTAAGGGTTTTCTAGTTTACCATTAACTTCCATCTTTTCATTCCCTTTTTCCTTTTAACATGATATACAGTAACCTGTGCTGTTGATCAAGCAGAGGTTACAAAAAGCAGTTATGACATAGGTATAAGCTCAAAAACACTTAAAAGGTGTTTCTCTTGTGGGAAACAGTAATATATAAAGAAATCACACTACAATATCTGAATACTTGTTATATATAGAAAATGTAACAGCATTAGCAAGAAAGTAAACACCTTGGTAACAATCTTCCTTTAGGAATAAAGCAAATGATTTGCTAAACAAGCCAACATTTTCAGCTTCAATCTGGAAACAGGTTACAAATTTGGTTAATCAACAGATGCAGTCTACAATCTTCTGAGACCACCCAATGACCTTCTGGCTAATTTGCCAAGAAAATTGTGAATTTCATCTCATACATGTGGATTGTGCCAGGGCCAGAAGAGGACATTCATAAGTTCTCTATTTTTAAGACTGCGTAGAGTGATGTGCCACGGCATACTAACTGTTGATCGAAAAGGTGAGGAGTCTCACTTTGAATTTCAAGCAACACTGATCATGGTCCCCTTTTGAGAGCAGCAACTGCTGGGGGCTATCAGTGATACTGAGCTAAGTGTGATGTGTGCCAGTACATGGAAAACAATGTTTGTAAGGCAACAAACACTACCAGTAGACAATACCAAAAATTCAGAATTGCCGGTACCAGCCCACTTCATGGCCTGGAATGCGCAGTTATGAGGTTTTAGGAGCCAGAAGCATCACTGGGAAAAACTGTGTAAGAAGTATATCATGTAAGCCAGTGTGTTTTCCAATAAAAAACATTAAGTCCTAAATTTTAATGCATTTTTATTAACCATGGTTTCAGAAAATGGTGAGGTGTTACATAAAAGTTAAAATTTCACCGTACCCTGTACATGTGACAACAGTACTACCACTACTACAGGGACATTCACTCAAAAGAGGCCCCGAATATTCTGTAATAACTCTCGCTAAGATGAAGCAATCTGAACGAAACAACGTGCAATGTTCTTCTCAGTATATGGAGCTTCGAACAAGCCAGGATGCTTTTGCGTCGAAGTGATAAGGTAGGCGTTGGACAGCCGTTGCAACGGTTAATCTTCATTTGCAATTTCTGGGTGCATCATACCTATACCCCTTCACTCAGTGGTGGTGTACAGTATTGAGCAACGTGTGTTCTTGGTCTAAACCTATTGGGTTACCAGTACATTTGAGCAATGTCAGAATCAACTGGATGATCATGAGTTAACAGAAGGTTACTTCCAGCAAGATGGAGCAACATGTCACACATCAGACCATGGCAGAAATTGAGTCCTTCTTCAGCAACACGGTAATTTCAAAGGGACTTTGGCCACCATGGTCGCTGGATCTGACACATGCTCAAAGGAAATGTCTATTGGAAAATAAGCATCCCACTGTGGAACATTTGAAGGAAAACATTAAATGTGAAATTGCTGCTATTCCCCCAAGATGCTTGTTGATACGTTCAGGAACATGGAGCGCAGTGTTGAAATGTGTCTGGCAGAAAAAGGAAACCACTTCCAGCATCGCATGTAATGCAATCGATTACACATATGTCAAGGTATATAGCATATTTTTTTGGTTCAGAGTGCTTCATCCTAACGGGAGTTACAACTGAATATTCGGGGCCTCTTTCGAGTGAATCTCCCTGTAGTATTAGCAGCAAATGTACAAAAGGAAAGCTGACAAAAATGTTGGGATTCTAGGTATTTTTCCCTTTAAGAAACTGATTCTTACAAATATGAATTAATAGCTTTACTTATAATTTCAGGTTGTTGCCAGTTCTGATGTGTCAACAACTTTGCTTCACATCTTTGAGAGAGAGAAAATGAATGTAGACAGAAGATTCAATGTCACTTGAAGATGTGAAAGTGGCTTACTAAAGGCTGTGTAAGATTACCTCAGCTTGGTCCTTTTTGCAGCCAGTGAATGAAGAGTTATGGTAAGAAACAGGGTGCAGTATGGATAGAAATGATTTCAAGTCAAATTTTGCACAAAGTAGAACAAAAGCAAAACTGCAATACAACAATGAAATTCAAAAATGTAAAAATAAAAATTTTAAAAAGTAAAAAATAGAAACAAATCAATAAATAAGTCTTGTGTAATGACTGGACACATGCATTAATAAAGGTGCTGTAAATTTAAAAAGTAATTAAGGACCTAAGACTGCTAATGCCTCCTTCTTTTTCATCTGCAGACTGGAGGATAAGTCCTGCAATGACCTTTCACATCACTCACGGTTTTCACTAGGAAGACCCTCCACTTCCATTTAAAAAGCAATGGTGCTGGGAGCCTATGTTCACTAATAAATCCATTTCTAATGAGGATGGAGCCCCCGGAGGAGACACTCGAAACAAAACGAGAACAGGCTTAGGAAGAGCCAGCAAAGCTTAGGTGTAATTGGATGGTAGATGTCCAATATTTTTCTTTGGACTTTATGCTCCCAATTTTCATTTTTTTTTGTGTGTCTAGATGGTCCCAAACCCTTTCACTTTCACCCCTCCCCCTTCTAAATTTAACTCTACTTAATTATAAAACAGTCTATGATTACTAATGCTTCTCTATTTTTGTTCAAATGAAGACCAAACTAAAGGGTTTTCACTTACAAAACAAATTTATTTTAAAAATAATAAACATTTTATGTTAGCATAGCATCTGTCAACTGGTACACAAATGCTTGAGGATCAATAAAGATTTGTACCTTGACATAGTCTCATAGTCACATCTAAGACACTGTGGATAAAGGCATCAGCTGAATATGGAATAAAAATAATAATAAAAAATTAACATAATGACCATTTTCATTACTGATCAGTGCTGGAAAAGAAACAAATGACTACTGTGCCATTGGCTTTGTTACAAACAGCTGCTCATGACAGCCTGAAACATTTATTCAAAGCCTATTAACTGAGCTTGCTTTTTCTCATTGTAATCAGTAAAAAAAAAAACTAAAGAATATTTATATTTTCTCTTGAAGAAACGTAAACAGCATTGTTTTTCTTAAATAAACTATTTTAAATTATCCATTCATTAATCAATTGTCATTCCCATGTAATCCACTTCTAAGTTGTTGATCAGATTAACATATTAATGTGTTACTAAATAAATAACAGTTTTTCATTACATGATGGTGCAGTAAAATTTTTCAACATTCATTCGAAACATGAGGTGAGGACAAAGGCTGACTGCAAGTGTAGCTCTGAGCAAAAAGCATCATGAGAAAGTTGTGGCATACCGAGATTGTGGCATCACCCAGAGAAGACTTATGGAAAGCAATCAACAAATAAGATCGATACAACAAAGTTATATGCACTTACCTCACAGCGGCGATGCATTTCTTTGACCCCGGGTCATCAGTCATCTTGAAACTGCAGATGAACAAGTACAATGAGGACACACAACAACAAGATATGGTGCAAAAGTCCATTGTGCAGATTTATTCTGACAAATACAACATTGTTTGTAAAAGTGCAATGTAATCTTCTTTAATAAATAAATATTTCATAAATTCTAGTAAGTGACAATAAAACCGGCATGTGCAGGCAGACAAAAGCCCTGATCATTCTTGCACCACAACTCAACACAACTCATTTCACCTCCTGCCCTCCACACTGGCTCCATCATGATCCAACTCTCACTTTTCTTATGGTTTTGTCCTCTCTCCTTTCTTTCTGTATCTTTTTTTGAAAACCTTATCTTTCTCCATGCCTCTCCTTTCTTTCTTCTTTTATACTTGTAGGTATAGGTTCCTTACAACTAAAGGAGCGTCAATGTGGAAAATGGCTTAAGTGATTATGCTTTCACATTCACATTTGCTCATTCAGCATTCCAGTGCCACACAGATTTGCAGCTATGTGCACCCACATCCACTGAGCCTCAGCATACTTTTTTATAATAAAAACACACTATGAACCCCCTAACACTCTTAACCACACCAGTACTCTTACTCTGTTGAACTATATTATATGTATACAAATCTATTCATTGTATGTGCAGAGTATGTGTCCCTAAATTTTGCAGTTCCTATTGCTAATAAAAGTCTGCATGTGACCTGTTGTTACCCTTCTATGCTGATAAAAAAATTACTTTTTACTAAAGCACTCATACATTGATGGATCTGAAAACTTTCATGAGCACAAGTTTTTACTTTGAAGTTTCAAATATCCTGCGTTTCTTGTTTTCTTTTTTGTGTTTCATTAAATGTCTCACTGAGGGTAAGCATTTCAAGGCTAATAACAAGCTTCTTACAAAAGATGTCACATAAACTAAAGAATAACTGACATTTGAATTTTTTTTTTCTTGTGAGAATTCATTCTGCTGTTTGTACATTTTCCTGCATTAAATGACAAAAGACAGCTCATTGTTTACTACTGCTACTGCAGGTCTTTAGGATGCAGAAAGAATTTAGTATACATGAAGGAAACCCAGGTAGACATTAAATAACCTGCAAAACTGCATAGGCTGTGATGAGGAACAACCAGAAATTGAACAGTGCAAATTAAATTATTTTTATGGAACAAATAAAAGTGTTACTACTGAGTTATTCTGAACTAATTATCTTACACTTACTTAATACATTTTAATTTTAAAATTACACTTTTTAATTTTTTGTACAGCCATTTGTTAACAGTTGTCACAAGAATTGCCAGTTAGGTAGCCTGCATCATGTGACATCATAAAGCTCTGTGCTACTGCCACCATTCCAGATTTTGGAAATCATGCCTACTTGTACTTTATCTGACTTTTACTTTTTTGATTTTTCCTCACTTGCTACGGTTTTTTGTCTAGCATTATGGCTTTGATGTACAAACTTCTGTTTCCTGTTAAAAAACTTCTTCCTGGTGTTGATGATCCTCTTTGGCAGCCCTTTTATTTTCCTGATCCTTTTCAGAACATGCCTGTCAAGATACAGGCCAAGGTCAAAATACCAGAAGAACAAACACTGAGCCAAGCCACCAAAAGAAAAACATTATCCAATATGTAGTAAAAGCTGACCTAAGTTCTTGGTCTAATGCCATTTCTCTGTCAACTAAGCAGCAAAGAAACTGATGTTAAATTGCTTTTGATCGAAAGAGTGGATGTCTGAACATGTGTGCCAAGATCTTTTGGTGGGACATGATGATCCGATATGTCACATGATCTCTATGTCACATGACAGGCAGTAGCCGTGACAACAGTAAACAATAGGGCCATGGCCATTGTAAATTCCAACAATAGCACATCTCATTCAGATTCTCAGTCTTGACAAGGAGGGAACACTGGCGCACACATGTTGCTGTTGCTCCTCCATTAACAATATTTTTCTTTATATTTTGCATTGAATCTTGCACTTTTTGCACTACTTTCACTTTCTCTTACTCTATGTATAGTTCATGGATTCATGATTGCTTTTTGATTTGAATTTGGATTTATTTTTAGGGACTATGCCTTGAATGAGTTTTCAGCAACAGGGAAAAGTGATTGGAATCTTTTTGTGGTTCAGTGGACTAAACTTTCTTTGATTACCCAACGCCTGCCTGATGCCTGGTTTGTAAACATTTGTCTTTGCATTATTGAATATTTTGTCTTCTTAATTAAAATGAATATACTGGATTGCTGTCAATGCCTTCTACATGTGCTTCAAATGGAGAAATGATCTTATGTTCACACCCACCTGACTTACGGCGCTAAGGCGACCACACCTGTGATTACCCACAGTGAAATGTATATGATTATATGTTAGAATCTCCAAATTCTGTTAATTATCTTAATGTGCATCTTATAATATCTCCTAATTTTTAATGGATTAAGAAGATCAAGAAGGAGCCTGTCTGCATTCTCAGTACCATGCACCATAACACAGTGTATTGGCAAGATCAAAAAAATGAAGTGGTTACTGGAATATAAAATAAACACTTTCACAAAGGTATAATGAAACAAGTGTGCTTTTATTCAAATATAAAACTGAATAAATAAAAAATAATGTGACAAGATACCAAAAAGAGATGATTCACCAGCATTTATGTGTCTGCTTATATCCCTTCAGCAATATCTTTTACAGGTAGCAAAAATTTGCACCGGGTGTTACAGACTGAAATCAAAGGCTTCTTCTTTTTGGGCATACACCGTCAGCATGGCACTACCAGTTGTAAACACTAGCGTGGAGAATTGCTCACATACTAAAGTGAACATAGCTGCAGGTGGAAGTCCCATTTTACTTATGGTGCAAAGCAGAGTTGTGCTGTGGTGCAGCAGTCTATGAGCCATTTGCAAAAAAAAAATGCTGATGAGGAGAGGTGCAAAGGAATTTATGGTGGCCCGGGATTACGAGATTTTTTGTAGGCTTCAGGATTTCTAGTGTTAAAGCAGTCTATCTGTGTGTGGAATCACAGCTGCACAGCAGCTGATCGGAAAACTCTATAGTGGGTTGTGTCGAGAGCGCAGTGGATTATCAGGAAACCTCTTCCAGCCCTGGAGGACATTTATAGCACATGCTGCCTCAGGAAAGCCAACCAGCATCTGCAGGCATTCCATACACCCATACCACAGTCTATCTGAACTTCTCTCATGCAGCAAATGCTTCATAGTCTTTCTTGCACAGACCTTGAAGCTCAGAAACAGTTTAATCCCAAGAGCAATAAATGCACTCAATCAGTCCATCAATTGCTCTTGGTATAACTGTTTGTACTTATAAATACAATTACCTCACTGTAAACTTGCACTACAACCATAATAGTGCACAACCTGAGCCACTTTATGAACCATTTGCATTATCTGCAAGATTCTTTATTTGTCACTTGCATATTTATACAGGACAACACACGGTGAAATGCATCCTGATCCGCTTATCAAAAACTGTGCAAAGTTAGAAGAATATCAGTTAGATTAACAAAAAGTCCTAGATTGAAAGATAACAATATAATAGAACATAAATAAATAAGTCAAACTGAGTGAAATAAAGTAGAATTAAGTGTTAAGGTGCAATAGTGCAGTGATTATTGTGCAAAACCAAGTCTAACCAACCAGTTAGACAGGTGCATAGTTAAAGAACAGACCAATTCCAAAACAAGGTAAGGGTAGGCATCATGGTACAATTACAGTCCAGTCTAAGTATGTGGAGTGTCACGGATGAGATGTCGTGTTCTGATTTAACAGTCTTATGGCTTGAGGATAGAAACTCCTTCTGAGTCTCACTGTCCTGGCCAGGATGCTACAAAACCTTTTGCCCGATTTTAACAGATAAAACAGGCTATTGCTACGATGAGATGAGTCTTTGATAATCTTGAGAGTTCTGGTCCTAAATCTTCTGGTGTAAACATCCTGCATTGATGGTAGAGCTGACCTGCAGCAGCGTTCCGCTGCATGGATCACTCTCTGTAGGGCTTTGCGGTCCTGAACACAGCAGTTTCCAAACCAGGATGTAATGCTCCGTGTCAGGATACTTTCCACAGAGTCAGAGTAGAAAGTCTTTAGAATCCCTGAAGAGACCCCAAACTTCCTAAGCTGTCTGAAATGGTAGAGTCTCCGCTTTGCCCTTTTGGTCTGAACTTGGATGTGTTCAGACTATGTCAGGTCCTCAGAGATGTGAACCCCCAGGTATTTAAAACTGTTCACCCTTTCCACTGGAGTCCTGTTATTGATGAGGGGCTTATAGTCCCGCTGCTGTCTTCTGCTGAAGTCTACCACCAGCTTCTTGGTTTTGCTGACGTTGAGCTGGAGGCAGTTTTCCTGACACCACAATGTCAGGTTTGCAACTTCATCCATGAGAAGACTTCACTATATGTACATGAATATTGTACACTTTTCATAGTTTTTTATTGTGTTATTATTATATATTATTTTTTATTAATTTATAGTACAATAAATTTATGGAGGAGTTTCATATTGAATCTCATTGTACCATACAATGGCAATAAAGGAATTAAATTCAGGTTAATAGAAGAGAGCACATTTTTACAGATGATTATAACTGGCTTGTAAATCAATTTAGATTTCAAAGAGCTATCCTCTTGGAGCTGTGTGCTGTTAGAATACTAGGATGTATACTCGATATTTTTATGATAAAATGTATTAAAGTTTGTATATTACATTTTTCAGATCCATTGTTAACTTACTTAATGTATACTGTTAATAATTAAACATGTGGGGGCATGAAAATGATATTAAGTATATATTATTATTCTAAAATGTTCAGCGATCTGTAATATCATGAGTGAAATGTATTCTGTGTGGCTATCATCAGAGTAAGCCTGTTTAAGAAGCACGTAGTAATTAATGACTGGGTCAGGGAACACTTAGAATATAAAGCATTTAACGTGCTACTTTAGTTACCAGTAAATTAAACATCAATTTTAAGATGGATTTTACAATGTTCTACTTTAATGACAAAATTAACTACAAGATTTACATTGAAATTTCAAGAATACATTTTTTTTCTTCACTGTGTCCCTATTTTTTCCCTTCTCCAAGGCCCCAAGATGCTTCTATTTGACACTCAGACACTCGCTTTTTCATGTCAACTTTGACTTCTGACCACTTCTTTTTTCTTTTGAGTGCCACACCATCAATTTCCTATGGTTGCTCATATCATACTGCTTAAGCCACCAAATAGTTTGTTTTTTCCTTGCCTCCACTTCACTGAGCAGGACCTCCACTTTTTCCACATTACCAAAACACTGAGCGGAAGGGGCTATTTACATTGATTTGCAAAATTCTGGGAGGAGTCTGGAGCTATAGACATGTGCACGTGCATTGTAATTTGCATTGATTGGGATTTATAAAGGGAAAGTGTGTGGAACTTTGCTTATGCACAGTTTTATGCATCTGAATTTTTTAGTGCATATGCACACTTCTGTTTGTGTCTGTATGCCATGTTTTAGTGTGAATTCTATGCACAGCTTTATACATGAGGCCCCAGGAGAGGAAGAAGAGCAAAAAGCAAAAGACAAGTGAAGTGAAAAGAAGAGATATGGCACATCATATAAGCAGCTTTAAAACCAATTACCATCGGACTGTTTACAAAATTATATAACAGAATACCAAAGCTAATTGCTTCTGTTTTACATTCTAAGAGCAATCACACAAAATACTGTCTTGTTTAAAAGAACAACACATTCTTGCTATTATGTTCTGTTTATTATTCTAATGATACATAGTGTTTTCACAAGGAAAAAAATGGCTTACTTCGATAATTATCTTTAAAAATATTTTTTGGCTGTTTCAGTTGTCCTTAAGACTTTTTCGTATTATTATAGATGGCATCCGCTTTATTGGTGTGGTAATTCTGCAGCTATCTTATTCTGCCTGCCCAGATAAAGGGAAACAACTGTCCCATTGGACCTGACAGCTGGATTATAAGGTAGCCATGATTGTTTTGTCACCTCTTACCATTATTAAATGGAAAGGTTGCTGGCTATGATGCCTTGCTTCATTTAAACCATGATTTTTTTAGTGACAAGTTGTTTACCTCTGTCACTAAAACATATATTCAGCTATCTAGAAGGCTTAATAAATACTAAATGCATCTACACTGTGCAAACACATGTACATTTACTGTAAATTATACATACCTGTATATACAGTGGGATACAAAAGTTTGGGCAACCTTGTTAATAGTCATTATTTTCCTGTATAAATCGTTGGTTGTTACGATAAAAAATGTCAGTTAAATATATCATATAGGAGACACACACAGTGATATTTGAAAAGTGAAATGAAGTTTATTGGATTCACAGAAAGTGTGCAATAATTGTTCAAACAAAATCAGGCAGGTGCATAAATTTGGGCACCGTTGTCATTTTATTGATTCCAAAACTTTTAGAACTAATTATTGGAACTCAAATTGGCTTGGTAAGCTCAGTGACCCCTGACCTACATACACAGGTGAATCCTATAATGAGAAAGAGTATTTAAGGGGGCAATTGTAAGTTTCCCTCCTCCTTTAATTTTCTCTGAAGAGTAGCAACATGGGGGTCACAAAACAACTCTCAAATGATCTGAAGACAAAGATTGTTCACCATCATGGTTTAGGGGAAGGATACAGAAAGCTGTCCCAGAGATTTAAGCTGTCTGTTTCCACAGTTAGGAACATATTGAGGAAATGGAAGACCACAGGCTCAGTTCAAGTTAAGGCTCAAAGTGGCAGACCAAGAAAGATTTCGGATAGACAGAAGCGAATGGTGAGAACAGTCAGAGTCAACCCACAGACCAGCACCAAAGACCTACAACGTCATCTTGCAGCAGATGGAGTCACTGTGCATCGTTCAACCATTCGGCACACTTTACACAAGGAGATGCTGTATGCAAGAGTGATGCAGAGGAAGCCTTTTCTCCGCCCACAGCACAAACAGAGTCGCTTGAGGTCTGCTCAAGCACATCTGGACAAGCCAGCTTCATTTTGGAATAAGGTGCTGTGGACTGATGAAATTAAAATTGAGTTATTTGGGCATAACAAGGGGCGTTATGCATGGAGGAAAAGAACACAGCATTCCAAGAAAAACACCTGCTACCTACAGTAAAATATGGTGGTGGTTCCATCATGCTGTGGGGCTGTGTGGCCAGTGCAGGGACTGGGAATCTTGTCAAAGCTGAGGGATGCATGGATTCCACTCAGTATCAGCAGATTCTGGAGACCAATGTCCAGGAATCAGTGACAAAGCTGAAGCTGCGCCGGGGCTGGATCTTTCAACAAGACAACGACCCGAAACACTGCTCAAAATTCACTAAGGCATTCATGCAGAGGAACAAGTACAACGTTCTGGAATGACCATCTCAGTCCCCAGACCTGAATATAATTGAAAATCTGTGGTGTGAGTTAAAGAGAGCTGTCCGTGCTCGGAAGCCATCAAACCTGAATGAACTAGAGATGTTTTGTAAAGAGGAATGGTCCAAAATACCTTCAACCACAATCCAGACTCTCATTGGAACCTACAGGAAGCGTTTAGAGGCTGTAATTTCTGCAAAAGGCGGATCTACTAAATTTTGGTTTCATTTCTTTTTTGTGGTGCCCAGATTTATGCACCTGCCTGATTTTGTTTGAACAATTATTGCACACTTTCTGTAAATCCAATAAACTTCATTTCACTTCTCAAATATCACTGTGTGTGTCTCCTATATGATATATTTAACTGACATTTTTTATCATAACAACCAACGATTTATACAGGAAAATAATGACTATTAACAAGGTTGCCCAAACTTTTGCATCCCACTGTATATATATATGTGAATATACACACTATATGTTTTATTTTCTGCCTAGTTGGATTGTAACAAGTGTGAATCTTCCTGTTGGTTAAACTTAATTACCTCTGTAACTGGATGAGCAAAAATTATGAAATGTAAAGTTTATTACTATTGTGAAGTAAATAGAGAGTGACAATGAAGTCATTATGTCAAACAAAGTTTTAATTGACTTGTTCAAGAGGTTACAGTATGGAATACATATATATGTCAGCATAGATAATTAAATGTTTCTTTCTGCCTTTATTTATTTTTTTATCTATTACAGTGACAACACCACACGTAATATGAAATACGGCTTCAAATGAAAACTGTCACTTTCATCTGTCATAGTTGACATGGTGGTAGGCAGCGAGTATTGATTTCTCTCTCTTCAGCTCATTTGTTTGACTTACATAGTTTTACTTATAGTACTAGGGTGTTGTACTGTGTTACCATTATGGATGTAGTTAAGTAAAATGACACCTTTTATTGGCTAACTAGAAAGATTATAGTCTTATCCCCATTTGTTTCATACATTTAATAGCTACCTTTAAAGTGGCTTTCAGCTTTCAATGCTTATAAAACTAGGTTTCCTGTTTCCAGACAGTTTTCACTGGGGCTCATGCACCAAAGATCCAATCTCTTAGTTCCAGAGCACATAAAGCTAACATTCCGTTTCTGGTGTGTACTCATGTAACTTCACACATTCAGAAGGAGGGAGTTGTAGCGAAGCATGCTTGTAAAAGCACAAACTATGCATTAAGGCAGCTGCATTTGATTTAAACCGGTTCTTTTCTCTTTTCAGAACACAGCCATGCAACATACTACATAGCAACATTCCTAAAACAATGCAGCATTTATTACACCGTTTACTTAAGCTGTTCATCAAGCTATCAGGCAGTTCTTTTCTGAATATATAATACAAGGGGCATTTTGCTTGTAATATAGCAGACTGTTTTAACATAGAAAAGGAAAATCCTTAAGCTATAGTTTAAATCACATTTTTAAACCTTTTAAGAAAGGTCTGCTCCTTCCTAAAAGGTTTTACTCCAACCTCCTACAATAACCGTCTATTTAAGACCGGTTCTATGCAGCTTTATGTGCTAACCTGCAGTATATTTGGTAATTTCTCCTGTCCTTTTACACAGCCTGCATCACTCTCCTTCACAATCATAATTACCAGAATTAATATTAGCCTTGCTTTTAGAAATAATTGAAGCTTCAAGCTGAAGGTATTCTACAACCCTATGGTGATACTCCATCAGGTCCTCTGTATTGTCATACTGGACTTTGATCTGCAGAGAAACCAAGAGAGGAAAAAACCAAATGCCACTACAGTTTTCTCTATTAATCCAACCCAGATTTTTCCTACTTGAGAGAATTTGGATGATACAGTTTCAAGCTTGAACGTTTGTGTTCAAGTTGGCTTCTTTGATTCATACAGCCAATATGGAAACTTCAGGCTTGAAAAAGAATCATCACACCAAGAGAATCTGATCTGAAATACCTGCAGTCATTGACAAATATACAGTAGCATCAAAAACACTGCTATGACAAGCACATAAATCCAGGGGACTTGTTTTCATTAGAAACAGACCAGAAAATGAGGTATTTAATTTAGGGAAAATTAGTGTTCAGCCAAGTGGTAGAAAACAGCAGGCAACAAGAGAAAAATTAAAATGTTTCAGAACTGTAAGTCGAGAAATGGATGTAGTTAAAGCCAAAAAATAACACCTACCAACCATCTAAACCCAAATTATGATCAAAAATCATAATTGGTACAGAGTCATAAGTTCTTTGCCTTGGATTCAAAACTTGAAACTCTTCAAATGGCACTAAAAAGAACTCAGATTTGAAAAACTGAATTTGCTTTGTTGCCGGCTTATAAACCACTAAAGACATCATTCGATAAGACTTCCAGGGTCTGTTACCTAGCAATTCGCAGTCGAGTCCATATACAAAATGGCATCACTGTAAAATAAAAATAAATAATAATTAATTTTTAACATGCTATAATACTAATCCATAACAATAATAACTAAATGATTTACATATTTATATTCAGGAAAGTGGAAAATAGTCAAAAAATGCTATGAGGAAATAGGAGGGATTGTCAGTAAACAGGCAGGAGTGAAACACAAAAAAAAATAAATCAAGAAATCAAAAGTCGAAATTGAAAACACAAACTGAAAATCACTGTCAAAATGCCCTAACACTAATTCAAAATCCTAGCACTTAACTACACACAAAAGTCCCTGGTTTTGTCAGAGATATCCAAAGTTTGGACACCAGAGAGTAGGTGCCACCATCTATTACAATGGCAGTCTGATGATGATACCCTCATGACGAGCAATGTGACCAGCAAATTGCTACTATCAACAACATGGCTTAGCCATTCTAATACTGAAAATGGTGGTGTGCTCAAGAAGAAACACAATAGGGACATAGTTAGATAAAAGTAGATGAAGTCACAAAATCTGGGGTGGGTTGGTGCCGTGCCCGGGATTGGTTTCTGCCTTGTGCCCTGTGTTGGCTGGGATTGGCTCCAGCAGACCCCCATGACCCTGTGTTTGGATTCAACTGGTTGGAAAATGGATGGATGGAATTCACAAAATGTAATCAAAATAATTATGACACTAGTGCAGAAAATGCTGCAAGGCATTTTTGATCCAAATATTCTGTAAAATGCCTTTTGTCACTGGAGAATGTTACATGAAAATTCTTTTCAGTATGTCCCATTATGTAGTACATTAGGGATAAAATGAATAATCATGTTAGGTAAGTGAAGGTGAGGGTCTTCATATCGGTTCAAGCTGCTAGTCTGTCTATCCCACTTGTCAGGAATTAAAATAGCATCTGAATAAAATGCTTAAGCCGGGCGTGAAAGTTTATTGAACTTATTAAAAAATGATAGGACAGATCTGAAACCTTTACACCTTACTTTTATCCTCTCTCTGGATCTTCACCTTTTCCATCTTTGAATGAGCTGCTCTTCCACTAAGGTATATCAGGGCTAGTTAGGAGTTAGTGATCACAGTGCTACCAAATGAGTACTGTAATATTTAATACATGCCAACCCACGGCGTAGCATACACCGCATCATTATCAACATGAACAGTTGCATGTGGACTGCAACACAGACCAAAGAGAGTGAGGATGTGTTTGGTGACGTGTTGGGGGCGGGCACATGAGCAAGCAGTGTGCATACTTCGAGAGACGCGGCAGGAGGGTTAGACTGGGTGGTCAGGGCTCTGTTGTGCGTACCCCATGGTCGGGCGACTTGGTCAATTATATATACAGTGGAACGTCGGTGCACTTTTTTTAATGAGTTTTAAGCACAGGGAAAAAAATGAACATTTGAAAAATCTGTAATTTAATAAACAACCAAGAAAAGTAACATTGCAACAATGCACGCGTGTGTGTGTGTGTGTGTGTCTCTCGTGCCTGTGTGTGTGTGTCTCTCTCGCGTCTGTGTGTGTGTGCGTGTTTCTCTCTTGCGCACCCGCCTGTGTGTGTGTGTGTCTCTCTAGCGCATGTGTGTGTGTCTCTCTCTCGTGTGCATGCCTGTGTGTGTGTGTGTGCCTCTCTCTCGCACGCCTGTGTGTGTTTGTCTCTCTCTCGCTCGCCTGTGTGTGTGTCTCTCTCATGTGGACTGTAGCACAGATGAAAGCGATTGAGACTGTGTTTGGTGAGTTGTTGCGTGCGGGCACATGAGCAGGCAGCGCACATGCCTCGAGAGTGATGGTGGACGCAGGAGGAGGGTTAGAGTTGGCGGGCGGGGCTCTGTCATGCGTATCCCATGACACAGGAGGAGGGTTAGAATTGGCGGGCGGGGCTCTGTCGAGTATATCCCATGGTCTTACAGTTGGCGGGCGGGGCTCTGTGAGCTGGCGGGTATGGCCCTGTCGTGCATATCCCATGGTCTTACAGTTGGTGGGCGGGGCTCTGTGTCTTGCTTGCGCTCTCTGTCTTGCATGCCCTTAGTGAATTATATATATAGATATTGCACTTTATGTTCCTCAGAGTGTTCTCTAGTGTTCAAATTCCAGGCATCAAGCCCCTTGTGATATCAAGATGGAGGAAAGTACAAAACAGGCACGTCAAGCATAAGCTTGTCTGCAAAAAACTTCAAGCCCCAGAGAACGTCTTGAACAAGGTCTTGTTTGTTTTACCTCAAACTTCCATCCAGGAAGTAGATTGACTCCTGTGATACAGGACAAGAAAACCATACCTACCTAGCCTTTTGCATAATGTCAGCCATGAACTAATAGTAAAATGTAAGAAATAAGCAGTGGGCATACCTAAAATGGTGCATTATATCATGTCTAATTACAAATTATAGATTTGCTAAAGAGCACAGACAGTTTGATATTAATATTAATAACCTAATAAATATCTCTTTATTGTCCTACATTTGCTACATGGCTGCCTTCTTCTGTAATACCTAATTTGGCATTACTTAACATTAGAGCATTAACTAGTAAGCCTTTTATGTAAATGATCTTATCACTGATAGGAAAATAGACTTTTTAATTCTGTGTGAAATCTGGTTCAGTAGTGATGGATCTGCAGCACTTATTAAGACAGCCCTGACAAATTTTAATTTTACTTAGTGTGTTTGTCAAGGGAAAAGAAGTAGCTTAGGAAATATCTGCTCAAACAATATAAACTGTAAAGAAGCCAGCTGTAGTAGTTCTGTGTCTTTTAAATGTTTCTGACTTTATTCAACACATCACTCAGTCAACACATAAAGGCAGTCATGTGTTACATCTACTTATCTCAATGGTGCTTAACATTAATGTGACTCAAATACTAGGTATTAGAATATCCTGTACTTTCTTTATGTCACAATGTCTATTGCTAGGATTAAAAAGTATTCAAGACACTTTTTAATACTGCTGCTGTCTCTCTTATATTATAAATAATCAGTCTTACTGCAGTTACTATTCTTGTAACAGTTAGAAGTGTAAATAGTAAAGTTGACAATTTTAAAAGGAATACTTCACTCAAAATATTTTTTATGTTACTTACCCAATGTACTTTTTAGTATTTTCATGCAAAACAACAGTTTCTGACAGAACAGGCATCTTTGGGAATCAATTCTGGACAACAGCAAACAATATCAAAAGTTATATGAAAAAATCTGTTACTTGTGTTGCATAATCCATATGTCATGTCATTTATTCTTATACTCACAACAGCCCATGCATTTTTACTAAGATAATCTTAAATAAACCACTTCCAGAACACCCCATGGACAAAAAACAGAACATATTCAAAAGCTTTAACAGTAGAATCTCCCTACAAAAAAACTTGCAATCCTTGCCCACCTTAAATTCCTTCACACCTCTCCATCAGTGTCTTTTATTTTGTAAAAGCAGCAAGCAGCCTGCTGTCCCATCTCCCGTATTGACAGAGTTCAACTCTCCCAGATCAAGCCAAGGCTCCTTATCTGCTTGTGAGGTACCTGGAGTTATTTAGGTTAAATAATACAGTATATCGTTATTTGGAATACATATATTTCATGTGTAGTCTGTGTCAACAAAGCAGAAACATTTTCCATGTTATACTAATAATGACATGAAATGTATAATGACTTTAATCTAAATATCAAATAAACATGTGCACTTTTATTCAAGAATATAACCAAAGTAAAAAAAATAAAATAAATTTACATGTTGCTGTCAGTGAGTTACAAACCCAAGCTCTGTCAATCGAAAGAAAAACTAATACATATTCCTGGATGCAGAGGTAGGAGCTGCTGCCTTAGGACCGAAAGGTTGCTGGTTCAATGCCTGGGTCTTCATGTTTTGAGTAGTGAGCTGCTGCTATTATTATTATAACTATAATATAATAAAAACAAACATTTGATTTGACTCTGTAACACACAGTATAAATTTATGGTACTTGTAAAAGTTAGCTTTTTTTTTTATTCAGTTTTATTCTCGCAGCCACGTTCACACTCCCCCTGATCTGACACTGCTAGTTTTCAAATAAAGACGTGCTACAACAGAGGTGAACTCAGATGAGGATAAGGGTTCTACATGGGAGAAAGAAAACAGAAGCCCTCCTCTCCCCGCAAGAAATGTCTACTCACACATCAGAACAACACAGCTGCACCAGGCGTAAAGGTGAAAGATGGCACCATTTGGATGCAGCAACTGGTTGGGCATCATTCTGCCAGTCAGTCTGCCCCACACCTGTCCTTCAAAGAAAAAGCACAGCTTACAGAGCTCGCCAAGGTGTCATGCAAAGTTCTGTTTGCGATTATGTTTTGTGAACGTCTTTATATGAAAAACATAGATATGTTACTTGTATGAAAGCCATATCAAATGTTGTTTACCTATATTTATTTACTTATCTTCCTACAGTGTAAAGTCACAAGTAGATTGCAGAGCTTCCTGTGTTTGATCAACACAGGCATGCTCACAAATCACATGCACACTGAAGTGACTTTAGCTGCAGGTGGAAGCTCCTGTCACACTCTACGCAACAGTTGTTACAGTTCTGACATTGTTCAGAAATGACTCCATAAATGACTGGGATCTTTTCCTGATACTATTTTCATAATACAGTACATGTGCGATATGCCACTCCTGTACATGTGCAATGCTACTCCTTATTCAGGAAAAGACCCAGTCAACCCATGGGAGAAAGACTTTCCGAGACTCCAGACTAGTCGAGCTCTGTCAAGGTTGGGGGTTATGGGACAGCAGGCTGATTGTTGCTTGTGCTGATGGACACATTTACAAAACAAAAGACACTGATGGAGATGTACAAAGGAATTTAAGGTGGGCCTGGGATTATCAGTTTTTTCGTAGGCTTCAGGTATTCTAGTGTTAATGGGTGCAGAACCTCCTTAAGTTCTTCTAATGAATTATTTCTTAATGCTTATGCAAATAATATATCAGTTCTTGTTCTATTAGATCTGAAAGTGACAGTTGATGCTATGGATCCTAGTACTTTTATTAACCACATTAGACAGTGGGTGAACCTTTCTGGTAGTACTTTGGGTTGGTTCCACTCCTATATAACAGAAAGTAAATTATTTGTCAGTTGTGTTGATTATGTGTCACAGATATAATTTGGTTCTCATGTTATTCTCAATCTACATGCTACCATTAGGCCTGATTATTTTGAAACATAAAACAACTTACCACAGCTATGCAAATGACTGACAGAATCAATAACGCTAGATGACTTTGAGGTGCTAAATCCTATGATCTTGCAAGCACCACAGAATGAATGAGTAGCAATTTCTTTAAACTACAATAACCAAAGAAAAAACAAAGGTTTTAATCACTCACAGCAAAAAAAAAAAAAGTGAGGACCACAGGAACAAATTCTATAATCTGACTTTTTAAAATATGCCTCGATTGTCAGAGTTAAACTTCAAATCACACATCAAACATATTACTGAACTGTTTCAATTAAGAAACATTAAAAAAGTTAGACTCCCTTATACCACTGCAGGATTCTAAAACATTAATAAATGCTTTTGTCTTTAACCATCTACAATATATTATTGGACTTCACTCCTATCAGAATTAATTACAACAAATATAAACTGGATGTAACTATTTCAAAATGCAACAGAAATAATCTTAACTTAAAACAAAAAACTGCATACTGTATATCCCTGCCTTAGCATCACTGAACTAGATTTTGTTTGTAATTCCTACTGTTTTATATGACTTTTTATAAATTACTGTTCTTTAGTTTTCACTTTCTTGCTGTAATTCTGTTTAGTCATTATTATTGTAAATCACTTTGGGCAACTTTCATTTATGAAAATGTGTTGTAAATAAATAAATGTTATTGTTTTGGTTCAGGGATGCTTTAAGACAGGCTACTACTGGTTTTATCCTTTGTTTTTTTTTATTGGTCAGCACTGAAAATTTATTAATCCCTGTTTCTTTCTTCTGTGTTCCTCTCTGTACTCCTCCTTATCTTTTTGTCTGGTAGCCAGAGTCTAAGCATACTATCTCCTGGGTAATGGAAATCATCAGAGACAGGTGACTGGGTTGCTTAACTTTTAAATACCAATGTATGATTTCTGAGTGGATATCCGGGTGTCATCTAAGCTGGGAAGAAGACAAGATTCTGGTCTAGTTTAAAATGCCAATGTCTAGTCTAATTTCAAATGTCTCTACTTGCAACATTCTCATTTTTTTCCTTTACATGTTAATTTTGGCCAGACTATATTTGTGACTCTTTATCTTGTGATCAGTTGTCCAGATTATTAAATTGTATTGCTGTTAAATGTTATTTTTGAATTGCAAAAGCTGTGTAATATACAAAAATGTGCACTATACTTTACATACCCTGCTGGATTTAATGGAAGTCATTTTTAAAAAGCCACAAACTAATTTATTCTGAAAAAAATCTATAATCTGTGGGCAAGCATTTCAATTATGAAATGTGCTACTTATAGGTAACATCATTTCTCCTTAATTTATTAATTTTCTTATCTTAGTGATTAAGTATTAATTCAATAAACTAAAATGCAAATCTCAGAAATTCAAAATCAGGCAAAATATTTTTAATCAGTCACAATCTGCTGATGAAATGGTTAACCATTTTTATAATTCAAATTCTAATAAAGTACTTTACAAAATCATTAACAGCAAAGAATAAATAATATTGAAATAAGGTACTGGTAGTTTAAACTGATGAAAGGCTCTTCATTTTAAATGGCATATATCACAAGTAACCTCTAGGCCTGAATCTGTCTTGAAAGGGTCTGCGAATAGTGATATTTAAACTCTTATAAACTTTCGTTTTCCAGACTCTAGTTATTTAATATCTCTTTGCTTTGTCAGGTTGAAGAGTTGTTCCTTGGACAAAGATGAGTATTGGATATTCCTTTACCTCCTACACAAATCCTGCTTTATCTAAGGGTAGCCACCTTAAGCACTACATTTCTGATAGAGGAAGTAAAGTGATGTAGCAAAATAAGGCCCATAATAAAATGTATTACTTCAGATTCTCTGGATGATGGGGACACAAAACAGAAGCCCTGGCTTTAAGCAGCTCACCTTCGATTTACTGTGTATTGGTATTTAACGAATAACCACTTACTCTTTCAATGAACCAAACACACAAGAAACACAGGGGAACTGCTACATGAATATTATGGGCCCTTCCAACTATCCTAACAGGATTTGTCCAAAGGTAATACAATTAAAAACAGTTGGCTTTTATTGTCACACAACCCAAGATTGTACCATGCTGAAAATCATATGTTTGAGTGCAGTTGTGTATGTACGTGATTCAATATGCATACCAGCATTTAAATATAGCTAAACTCCAATCAAACATTTTTTGTCAGATAGATAGAACTTCATTTGTCTCCATGGGGAAATTTGGCTTTTTACAGAAGCTCTTTAAATAAATTTATGCTATTGTCTAAACACATACCACAATGACTACAAAGGAAGAAAAATAAAATGACTGGGCAGCCCAAGTTACAGTAACACAAGCGAAGAAAACAGAGTGTGTATACACTGTGAACGATAGGGGGCACTCTCGCTCCCTTGAACCCCTGTCCACGACTCCAGACACCAGGTAAAAGTCCACAAGTTGACTTTATTTGGTCGCCACAGTGCACAAAGCACACTCTCCACCACAATACTCATTAACAAACAATAAACCACAATAATACAATCCTCCAGCTCCCAGACGCGTTGCCACCCTTCCACCCAGCTCAGCTCGTTGTCTGGGAGTTCCCATAGTCCTTTTATACCTCCTGACCCGGAAGTGTTTCTGCCCAATAGTCCACAAGTCCTTATTCCTTCCGGGTCAGGGTAAATAGTCACTTTCTTCAACCCGGAAGTCTGTCGCTCTTCCTGTGACGAACCTCCGGGTCACAAGGCGCGAAGAAGCCCTCGGTCCTCCCTGCAGCTCCCTCCTGTGGCCCCCACGGCATCCAGCAGGGCTTTGCATAAAAACTACAATGTCCATGATGCCCTGCTGGTCTTCTGGGGACCTCCACGCTGCAAGGAGGGCTCCACCTGGCGGCTTGAGGGTATTGGCCGGGATAAATGGCCGGCCATCCATCACAGTATTCCCCAGCGCATTAATTATTATTCGGGCGCCTGCCCCAAGAGGGAAGTCTTCCTCCAAGAGGACGTCCTGGTTGAGCCTTGATTAAAACAAACATCTTGGTCCCTGGAGAACCTAGGGGGAATATTATTCCAAATTGACATCTTGTCCCCCTCTCTCCAAGGACAGTTTCGCCAAATATGGCCCAACCTTCGGCACCTGTAACACTGCCTCTGTCCTCCTGGTATTCTTCCCCTACGGGACTGAAAACAATAAGGAAATGTTAGGTCTGCCCCTTTTTCTGGGAGAGAAACCCCTGCCGCCTCTAACGGTGCTTTCACTCTCTCTTTCTTGTCAGGAGACCCCCGTTTTATTATCGGGATCTCCTGCTTAATCTGGGGCTTATCTACAGTCCGAGTCTCTCTATTAAGTAAAGAGAGACCCTTTACTGTTTGCACCCCTTTACTTTTACAAATTACCGGGCGGCGTCTTCAGGGCTGCCTCGCTCCGGGAGTCAGCACTGTCTAGCTGCCCCAGATCGATTAGCCCTTCCGCCGACCACTTGGTTAACGTACCAACCTCTCTTGTAGGGTACGCTGTGTATTGGCACCCACTACTTATTAAACGCGGGCCCGGATCACACAGCGTCCCTCTATTATATGCGATACGGGTCTCGCACCTGTATCGCCGCATCATTCATTACGGGAGGCCCCCCACCAAATCGCCGCACGTAGGCCCTCACCTTCTCCAACGGCTCTCTGGCTGCCGCTCCCAAATCCCAGACGATCTTTTCAATGGTCGCCAGGACCTGTAAGACACTCGCCACGGGCTCGATTAGTTTTCGAGCTCCGCAAGTTTATATAATTATTTATTTCGACTCGCAGAACACTCACTTCCTTGTTCGCGTTACCTGCCGACCGGGAGCTAATGAGCATGCGTGCTTCAGGCACGTGCTCTGACGGGTCTCGCGGAGGCTTCTGGGACTTGGAGTTCTCAGAGGGTCGAGTTGCCTTCTTTGGCGAACTGCGGTCTGTCTTTAATATTTTTTCGACATCCCGATCAGCTACTTCCCGACCCTCCTTACCTTCTTGTGGGTTGAGCGATGCCTCGCTCGCCTCCCCCTTCCCCTTCGGAAAGACCAAGTCCGTTCCTTCGGGCTCGAAGGTGCAAACAGCAGGACGCGGAGCTCCTCCTTCCCAGATTGCACCGGGTTTGCTACTGTGTCCCTCGTCGGCTGCCATCATGCGGAAGTCGATTTCTAGGCGCTCTGGCTTCGACAGGAGAAGGCCGTCGTCGTCGGGGCAGTCTCCTTTTCCCCTCGGAGCCTCCAGGTGGTCATCTCCAAGGTACATGCACGGGACAATAACAATAAAAGGATTTTTAATGTCGTTCCCGGCATGTACCTTAGAGGGATCGTTGCTTCCTGGAGGTTTCTCCGGACTTGTAAGGCCTCTCCTTAACTCCTCCCGAGCGTCGGCCATTGCACCTACGGCACTCCCGCTGGCGTTGTCGCT
Organism: Polypterus senegalus; assembly: GCF_016835505.1. Lineage (NCBI taxonomy): Eukaryota > Metazoa > Chordata > Cladistia > Polypteriformes > Polypteridae > Polypterus > Polypterus senegalus. The sequence goes on from NC_053160.1 coordinate 85,239,454, forward strand.
TTGCTCGCCCTTCTTCTTTCCCATTTTGTACTCGGTTTTTTCGGGTTTTGGCGATGCTGTGGTGATTCCTGATTCCGTAGTCTTCTCGGGGTTCGTTATCCACAGAAATATTTTATTCAGGTCCTCTGCAAACAACGCTAGAGTATCCTGCCGACTACGCCACTGTGAACGATAGGGGGCACTCTCGCTCCCTTTGAACCCCTGTCCACGACTCCAGACACCAGGTAAAAGTCCTCAAGTTGACTTTATTTTGTCGCCACAGTGCACAAAGCACACTCTCCACCACAATACTCATTAACAAACAATAAACCACAATAATACAATCCTCCAGCTCCCAGACAGCGTTGCCACCCTTCCACCCAGCTCAGCTCGTTGTCTGGGAGTTCCCATAGTCCTTTTATACCTCCTGACCCGGAAGTGTTTCTGCCCAATAGTCTACAAGTCCTTATTCCTTCCGGGTCAGGGTAAATAGTCCCTTTCTTCAACCCGGAAGTCCGTCGCTCTTCCTGTGACGAACCTCTGGGTCACAGGGCACGAAGAAGCCCTCGGTCCTCCCTGCAGCTCCCTCCTGTGGCCCCCACGGCATCCAGCAGGGCTTTGCATAAAAACTCCAATGTCCATGATGCCCTGCTGGTCTTCTGGGGACCTCCACGCTGCAAGGAGGGCTCCACCTGGCGGCTTGGGGGTATTGGCCGGGATAAATGGCCGGCCATCCATCACAACACACGTTTGCATACATTGTCTGGTCTGCTTCATCTGGAAATGATGTAAATGAACTGCGTTCTAGTGATGTGCTCTTAATTTACATCTTAACTTGCATATATGTTACAGGCCAAACCCAACTTTATGACAAATTCATTTAGACTAGGACAAACCAGTTTGCTGAAGTTGGTAGGATGAACCTAGTCCAGAATAAATTATCTTGAAATCAATGTAGAGCTCCCAGGACAAACTGATTTGTCCTACTCTAAACTAGTTTGGCCTGCAATCGTACTTTCCTACACCAAACATATTCATTGTATCACACTTTGGACAAACTGCCTTGGCCTAGTCTAAACGAGTTTGTCCTAAAATCGGGTTTGGCCGGTAACACATTGGTCTAAAGTAGATTTTCATAAAATCGGTTTGGCTGTTAACATTTACATAATGTGCCATCTCGCCTGTTGTCCTTTCCATTGTCAAATTGATGCTATTCATGTACTTATATGTACTTATATTCAAAATTATGTAAAACCATTGTGATGCTATTTCAAGCGTGTTTATAGTCTTCCTCTTTCACTTAACTGAAATAAGTGCAGTGCTAACTCCTTTTCAGACTTGTCTATTATTTTTTTCAACATACACAGCGAAACAATATAATTTTAAGTGTGATTGTTTTTGGTGACTATTTTGTATTTGTCTGGAGTAGAGAAACAGGAATTCACATTTGGGCAATGATGTTCTGTAATGTTCATAACAGCAGCAGAAAACTGATCAAAGTAATTAGGATATAGTCAAGTGCCAGGTGGAGGAGAGAATCAGCAATTTTCACCTGGGTACGAGTATTTAATAGTGTTGCTTGTGGCAGTAGTTACATTTTTTTTTGTTTTTACAACACCATGGGCATTTGCAGAGCAGTTATTTTAGGAAGCCACTCAGGTGGCACAGTGGTAGTGCTCTGCTTTGCTATAAGGATATTGTGGGGCCCTCCCTACATGAAGAGCTCTTTGAGTTGTGATTAAAGTGCTATATAAATGTAAAGAATTATTATTATTATAAATGTTTTGGAAGGGCAAGACCATGAAATGCAAGCTGAGGAAATAATTAAATATTTAAAATTACAATGCCCATTGATGTCATCCATGCCTCTTCTAGTGTTAAATGTCCTTATTGTAGATTGTGCTGTTGCAAACATATCCATTTACATGACTATCCATGTGGTCTCTGATTAGATGACACAACTAGATAGTCAGTTTGGCCCAAGAGTTCCTACTACACAGCATCCATCCATCCATTATCCAACCCACTCTATCGTAACACAGGGTTACGGGGGTCTGCTAGATCCAATCCCAGCCAACACAGGGTGCAAGGCAGGAACAAACCCCGGGCAGGGTGCCAGCCCACCACAGGGCATAAGCCTACTACAGAACATGAAATTGTATATTGACAGTTCATGACTCATTCAGAAATCCAATAATAGTTCCTTTTATAAATTTACATAAGCTAGGCAACACTTAAAATTATGCCGCACCAGATATCTTTGTAATTCCCTGTTAATATTTTGCAATCAGATTACAAAATTAACACGCTGTACTGTTTTAAGATGAATACCTTCCGTCTTCAAGAAAGCCAAATACCCTTAACAGTTGCAAGTATGAGTATAATTGCAAGTAGCAGTCAATGTGATCATTTCTACAACTCAAAGAAAGTTTAAAAACTGGAACACCCAAACAACTATAATGAAACTGTTCAGTCTGTACCATTTCATATGACCCTATTGCATATAGTTAGAGTTTGTTAAATAAATACTTATCTTTGTAACATACTGTAGGTCTCCAGAAATTCCTTATTTATGTAATAAGAATACGGAAAATAAATCTTTGAGCTTCAAAGGGAAACTCTTCTTTTGTTTTCACTTTTTTGTGAAAGATAGCTATAAAAGAATCTTTAAAGAGAATAGTTAAGAAGAGCTAGATTTTTGAAGAGCCTGATTTTTGTTTTGGTTTGTATTTATGCATTAGGTATCTAAAGGACTGTGCAAATCTCCTAAAATCTCTGACACTGAATTCTACTTGGACTTACAGTATATAGAATAATCCTACCTTCTGTGGCATAATGTTATATTTTTTTGTGTTTGTGTTATGTTCCTGTAATTCTTGTAATTATCTTCAGTTCTATTTCTTAATTCAAACATTGTTTTTATGTTCTGCTATTATGTTTTGGAACTGATTTTGTAATATTTCTTTTATTGTTAATTAATGCAATACAATACAATTTATTTTTTATATAGCCCAAAATCACACAAGATGTGCCGCAAAGAGCTTTAACAGGCCCTGCCTCTTGACAGCCCCCCAGCCTTGACACTCTAAGAAGACAAGAAAAAACTCACAAAAAAAACCCTTGTAGGGAAAAAATGGAAGAAACCTTGAGAAAGGAAGTTCAAAGAGAGACCCTTTTCCAGGTAGGTTGGGCGTGCTGTGGGTGTCAAAAAGAACAACAACAACATTTATTTAAATAGCACATTTTCATACAAAAAAGTAGCTCAAACTGTTTTACATAATGAAGAAAAATAAAAGACAAAATAAGAAATTAAAATCAGACATTAGTTAACATAGAATAAGAGTAAGGTCCGATGGCCAGGGAGGACAGAAAAAATAAAAAAAATCCAGACGGCTGGAGAAAAAAAAAAAATTTGCAGGGATTCCAGGCCAAGAGACCGCCCGGTCCCTTCTGGGCATTCTACCTAACATAAATGAAATAGTCCTCTTTGTATTTAGGGTTCTCACGGACGAACTTGATGATGATGGTAATGCAGACTTCCGACTTTTAATCCATCACTATTGGAACATCACGGTGCTTTGAGTAGATGGTGGTGGCGCAAGCCACCACCAAAAGGACACCGGAAAAAGAAACAGAGAAGAGAGTAGGGGTTAGTACAGATTTTAGAGCCACCATAAATAGTTATAATGAATTGGACATACAGAGTATCAGGATTAAATTACAGTGAAGTTACGAGAAGGCCATGTTAAAATAATGTGTTTTCAGCAGTGTTTTAAAGTGCTCCACTGTATTAGCCTGGCGAATTCCTATTGGCAGGCTATTCCAGATTTTAGGTTCATAACAGCAGAAGGCCACTTCACCACTTCTTTTAAGTTTTGCTCTTGGAATTCTAAGGAGACACTCATTTGAGGATCTGAGGTTACGATTTTGAATATAAGATGTCAGACATTCCAATATATAAGATGGGGCGAGAATATTTAAGGCTTTATAAACCATAAGCAGAATTTTAAAGTCAATCCTGAATGACACAGGTAACCAGTGTAGTGACATCAAAACTGGAGAAATGTGCTCGGATTTTCTTTTCCTGGTTATGATTCTAGCAGCTGCATTCTGCATTAGTTGCAAACGATTTATGTATTTTTTGGGTAGTCCTGAGAGGATTGCGTTACAGTAATCTAGTCGACTGAAAACAAACGCGTGAAGTAATTTCTCAGCATCTTTCAGTGATATAAGCGGTCTAACTTTACTTATGTTTCTCAAGTGAAAAAATGCTGTCCTAGTGATCTGATTAATATGTGATTTAAAATTCAGATTACAGTCAACAGTTACCCCTCAGCTTTTTACCTCCGTCTTGACTTTTAATCCTAATGTATCCAGTTTATTTCTAATAGCCTTATTGTATCCGTTATTGTCAATCACTAAAATTTCAGTTTTCTCTTTATTTAGCTTGAGAAAGTTACTATTCATCCATTCAGAAATACAAGTAAGACATTGTGTTAGTGAATCAAGAGAATCAGGGTCATCAGGTGCTACTGATAGGTACAGCTGTGTGTCTTCAGCATAGCTGTGGTAGTTCACGTTATGCCCCGAGATAATCTGGCCTAACGGAAGCATGTAGATTGAGAAGAGCAGTGAACCCAGGATAGAGCCTTGTGGAACACATCATATAGAATATCATGTGTCTTTGAAGTATAATTACTACAACTAACAAAGAATTTTCTACCTGCCAGGGGATGAGAAAGGGGATGAGAACAGATAAATGGCCTCTGTCTGCATTTACCCGCAAGTCATTTACTACTTTAACGAGTGCAGTTTCTGTGCTGTGATTTGTTCTAAAACCTGACTGAAATTTATCAAGAATAGCATGTTTATTGAAGAAGGGGGCAATACTATACAATACACAGAACAAATCCTCAATCTATACTAATAAAAGGCAAAGCCCTCACTGACTGACTGACTGACTCACTCACTGACTCATCACTAATTCTCCAAGTTCCCGTGTAGGTAGAAGGCTGAAATTTGGCAGGCTCATTCCTTACAGCTTCCTTACAAAAGTTGGGCAGGTTTCATTTTGAAATTCTACGCGTAATGGTCATAACTGGAAGCTATTTTTCTCTATATACTGTAATGGAGTTGAGCTCAAAAGCTGTGGGGGGCGGAGTTTCGTGTGACATCATCACGCCTCCCACATAATCACGTGAACTGACTGTCAACGCAGTATGTAAAAAACCAGGAAGAGCTCCAAAAAGCGCTGAAGAAAACATGCATCATATAATTGAAAAGGCAGCGAAACAATAAGAAGCGAGCGAGTGACATATACAACCATATTCATGAGTGCTGTGTCACACACATGTGCATGGGAGGCAGCTGAAGGGCTTAGAGAGGACTGATTATACATCTGCCCCAGTGGGGTACACTAACGCTCTTTCTGAGTTCTCTACAGGTCTTTCCCGGGAAATCCCACCAGGAGCCGCCACCTCGAAGGGGGACACATCACTTCCGGTCCCGGCACAGAGGACGACATCACTTCCGCCCTCCGTCCTATAAAGCCTCCTGCCTTTGCTCTGGGAGGCAGTTCTGTTTTGGACTCTGTTGTGTAAACTTGACTCTGATGAATCAATTGCTTTGCAGCCAGGAAACTGGATTAAACGGGTGGCTGCCCCAAACCTTGCCATGCCTCAAGTCTCTTCTTATTACAGCTGCTACTTCGGAAACAAAGCACGGTGTAAACCTAAAGTTTAAATTAAGTTCATAGACAAGCTACCGCTGGTGTTTGTCATGCCCATGGGTAATGCGGGATACAAGTTTAATGAGAGGACGCAGGATATAAACGAGAGTTTTGATCACTTTGTAACTAAGTTAAAATTGCAGGTGAAGGGCTGTGCTTATGCAAATTCCGAGAGACTTTGTTTGTGGGGGATTGAAAGTTAAGACGGGTGAGGAAGTCATGTTATCATCTCCCCTCCCATTCACCTCATTTCGCTCTGACCTGAGCTCCGCAGCTAACGCAGTGTTACGGAAGCGACTCTGTGACGCTGCCACCAAATACAGAAAAATCCACAAGTTAATACACACGCTGTCTCTACAGTTTCTCCACACTGAATCCTCCAGTCACTACTTACAAAAGGTTACATTGACAATCGTGTTACGTTATTTTTAAAATGTTTCCTTTTCTTAGCACAAGCACAGAAGAGAAGCTTCGATGCATGTGCTCCATAAAACGTTAAAAAATCACGCATTTAATCACACTTTGCATTATAAGCAAAGGGGAACTTCTGTCAATGCATGATTTCCTGGTACACCGATTAAATTGATCAGCGCTTCCCGATTCATTTTACCCTCGCACCCCTTTGGTTTGAGAAGAAGTATGAAAAACTATGAGGTTAACACAGAAAAACAGATCACCAATTGAAGCTTTATGAATAATCGATTTGCCATCAATAATTGTTTTGGTAAAGCCATACTTAGTGTAATCCTCCTTCCATTTTATAATTTTTCTGCCTCTAGCCATGATTAAATGAACGGTAAAAAAGTAAGAGCGAAGTGAGGGTGACTTATTCAGGCAGGCAGGCGACAGCTCAATAGCTCGAATATGAATATAAGTAGGTTCTATTTAGTCGCCAGAAATATCTTTGTTAGGAATGGAAGTTGAATTTAGTCTTTAAATTTCTATGGTAAAGAAAAAGTTATGCAATGATGACTAAATTTAACTATATAAAGTCAAAACTTGTATATATAAAGTAATTCCCGAATAAATAAAGTCAAAAATTGATTATATAAAGTCACTGTCGGAATAAATAAAGTCAAAACTTGAATATATAAAGTCATTCCCAAATATATAAAGTCAAAACCTGAGTATATAAAGACGGCGTTGGAATATTTCGGAATATATAAAGTAAGCGCTGGAATATATAAAGTCAAAAGTTAAATATATAAAGTCAGCGTCGGAATATATAAAGTCAGCGCTGGAATATATAAAGTCAAAACTTCAATATATAAAGTCAGCGTCGAAATATACAAAGTCAGCGCTGGAATATCTATCCATTTCCCAACCCGTTGAATCCGACCACAGGGTCACGGGGGTCTGCTGGAGTCAATCCCAGCCAACACTGGGCGCAAGGCAGGAACCAATCCTCGGCAGGGCATATGCATCATTTTCAAAACATTAACCAAACAGTGTTTTTTTTATTTATTTTTCTGAATACATTTTTGTTAACTTAGTTCAGTTCAGAGTCGTTTCAATCAATAGATTTTGACTTTCACTTTATATATTCAGGAATGAGTTTTATATACTCCGATGTTGACTTTATATAATTAGGAATGACTTTATAAATTCAGACGCTGACTTTATATATTCCAGCGATGACTTTATATATTCAACTTTTGACTTTATATATTCAGAAACAAGTTTGACTTTATATATATCGACGCTGACTTTATATATTCAAGTTTTGACTTTATATATTCCAGCGCTGACTTTATATATTCAGAAAAAAGTTTTGACTTTATGTATACCGACGCTGACTTTATATATTCAAGTTTTGACTTTATATATTCGGGAATGACTTTATATATTCAAGTTTTGACTTTATTTATTCTGAGGCCGACTTAATATATTCACAAAATCAATGTATTTGCCTGTTTGGCACCCCATAGTATATGTGTGTATGTATACATGTATGTGTATATATATATATATAGTCACACACGCGCGAGTCGGAGACCGCGGAAGGATCTTAACACACCAGGGAAAACATTCGCCGGTAGGGAATGGCGGGGTACTAACTTTCTTCCTGTGCTTCCTTTCAGAAAAAAAGACGCTCCGCCACCATAAGACTGAGTTTTGCCCGCACTACGTCTACTTCCGCCATTCCTCCGCCATCTTTCCTGACGTCATCGATCCCATCATCCCTCACGGCTCCTTCCCAGCATCCCTCCACTTCCGGCTCCTCCTCTTTAAAATGGCCGCGACGCCTGGGAATGGCCTGTATGGTTTATATTTTGTTGACTGTTTATTTTTGAGTATATTGTGGCGTGCCGACAATATACGGTGCCGGAAAACCCCAAACCTTATTGTTGTCTCCTCCTATCTCTTTTACAATATATATATATATATATATATACTAGCAGAATACCAAGGCCAGCAGAGAGAAGTAGTGTGTTAAAGAAGTAATGAAAAAGAAAAGGAAACATTTTAAAATAACGTAAGATGACTGTTAATGTAATTGTTTTGTCATTGATATGAGTGTTGTTGTCATATCTATCTATATATATATATATATATATATATATATATATATCTATTGTCACACACGTGCGAGTTGGAGGCAGTCAAAGAGCCTAAAGGTGAGTGAAATCTCGCGAGACAAGGGTTTATCACGTGGTACTTACCTGAATCTCTTTCTATCTACAGAAAACCGGAAGACAAATAAAACATTTCCAAACTCACAAATCCAAAATGGCCGCGATGACGTCACTTCCGGGTTCCATCTGATGACGTTACTTCCGGTTTCCACTCGATTACTCCAGTCTACTCCTGGTGACGTTGGTTCCGTGGTCCCGCCTCCAATCGTCACTTCCTGCCAACCACTTCCTCCCATCATCCCATCTGCTATATAAACGCCATTTTTTAACAGTATTTCATTCATTGTGTACTGAAAAGTCATATTTGAATCATTCTTTTCATTGATGTCTGGATGACAATATACGGGGATAAAACCCCAAATCTTTTTCTATTTGAAAGGACTCTTTATTTTATTACAATTGGCGTAGCCGGCAGGATCCATTGTTCATCATGAGCGAAGAACAAGACCTAAATACTGTGCTTAATACGATCATGGGAGATCTCCAAACCCTGAAGATCCAGATGGGGGAGACCAGGACCCAGTTAGCAGAAGCCGAGGCTCGTTCCCGTGCTGGTGCACGGACGGAGGTGGCTCGGTCACAGCCAATTCAATTAACACCTTTAACTAAAGAAGATGACATCGAGTCCTATTTTTTGATTTTTGAAAGAACCGCGAAGCGGAACGCTTGGCCAAGGTCGGAGTGGGCGTACCTACTGGATCCCTATTTGAAGGGAACAGCGCAGAGGGCCTATTACGACTTAACCGAGGAACAGGCAGCCAATTATGACGCTCTGAAGACTGAGGTGTTCAAGCGCTACGGCGTTTCACCGAACAACAGGCGAGAGTGTGGAGGGAGTGGCAATTTGATCCTGAAAGGCCGCTAAGAACACAGGGCTTTGAAGCTTGGGGAAAGGTGTGTCGCTGGCTACGGCCCGACATTAACTCCTCCCATAAAATAGCGGAGCTTCTTGCATGCGAAACCTTCGTACATGCCCTCCCTGACCGCATCGCCCAACAAATAAGAAAGCATACCTACGAGGATATGGACACCCTGATTCAAATAGCAGAGCGTCATTGGGCAGCCTGTAAATCGGGGCGGTCGGAACGGACTTCTCGCCGAACCCAACAGATACGTGGGGCAGTCCCTGAGCCCCCCCGACAAACTCCCGAACCTGCCGTTCGTAGGAGGGACAGACCAGCCGGAACCCCTCGCTGTTTCAAGTGCGGGGAGATCGGACATCTGTCCCCGAGCTGTGCCTACAAGCCGATGGATTGCTCGATAGTAAGGGGAGAAAGGTACTGTGCCACAGTGAATAACCCTCTGTCTCTTCCATATACAGGTGCAGTTATTATAAATGGCAGAAAGGTAAGGGCAATGTTTGACTCCGGGAGTAACATTTCCATTGTTGCTACCCGTTACGTATTACCGCAACAGTGGACTAAGGAGAAAACTAGTCTAAAGTGTATACATGGGGATATTAAATATTACAAAACAGCCAGGTGTGTAATATCAGTAGAATATAAAATAACCAGTATGGCTATGGCAGTGTTACCTGATCCCCCTTTTCCAGTCATATTAGGAAGAGATTGGAATAAAATTAACAGCAGTAAGAACGTAACTGCATCTAATAAGAATTTGGGCTTAGTAATGGAGAATAATGCTCCGACTGCCTCCACGCCGTGTCCCTCAGTAGCACGGATCCATACGGGTACCCAGTGCGAAAGTTTTGATGTCCAATCGTCCTCTGCGGGAGCTGGTACAGTCGACGCAGAAGACGTAGAGACAATAGCTCCTCCCATTGAACTAGAACAAGATCCTATTCAAAATTTAACGACACAATTTAGATTAACCCTGTCATCATTCAAAAGAGAACAATGGAATGATGATTCATTAAAAAATGCTAGAAATGCAATAGTATCTACTGACGGTTATACAAACCTAGATCCCATGCCACCGATGCCGTTCTTTGTAATTAAAAATGAATTATTATATCGAGTGGCAGAACACGAGGGTGAAGTGCGGGCTTTGTTGTTAATCCCACGTACGTTTCGGCGAAAAGTATGTGAATTAGCACATGCCCACCTAGGCTCCGATAAGACTTTGGAGAGAATAAAACTCAGATTTTTTTGGCCGGGAATTAATGAGGAGGTCAGGCGATTTTGCGCTTCATGTCCGGAGTGTCAACTGCGCCAGATACCCAGAAGGTCTAAAGCTCCTCTTATTCCCCTTCCCCTTATTGATATCCCGTTTGAACGAGTAGGTATAGATCTTGTTGGTCCATTAGAACCCTCGTTAAAAGGCTTTAAATATATTTTAGTTTTAGTAGATTATGCCACTCGCTTTCCAGAGGCTGTTCCGTTGCGCTCAGCTAATTCAAAAAATATCGCACGGGAATTGGTAGGGATATTCGCGCGTGTTGGGATCCCCAAGGAGGTCTTAACAGATCAAGGGACTCCTTTCACTTCAGAAACGTTCAGGGAAGTGGCCAAATTACTCAGGATAAAACATCTAAAAACATCGGTTTATCATCCTCAAACTGATGGATTGGTTGAACGTTTTAACCAGACATTAAAACAGATGTTACGCAAGGTAGTTAACGAGGACGGAAGAAACTGGGATCAGTTGCTTCCTCTCGTTTTGTTTGCCTACCGGGAAGTTCCGCAAACCTCAACAGGGTTTTCTCCTTTTGAATTATTATATGGAAGACAACCCAGGGGGATTTTGGACATGTTAAAAGAGGGTTGGGAGGAGGAGGTACTCCTACTCAAATATTCTTGAATATATATCGCAATTACGCGATAGACTAGAGAAAATCAGGCCTATCCTAAAAGAGAATTTAGAAAAGCGCAAGCAGCAGTCACGTTATTATAATAGAAACACCACCATTCGAATTTGTCCCGGGTGATCGTGTTATGGTATTAGTCCCAACATCCCATTATAAATTGTTAGCCCATTGGCAAGGACCTTATGAAATTAAAGAAAGAAAAGGTCTAGTTGACTATTTAGTTAAACAACCGAATCGTCGACCGAGTGAAAGAGTATATCATATTAACTTGCTGAAACCGTGGAAGGAAAGGGAACCCGACCCCTCCTCCGGACAGCCTAGTTCACTTTTTATGTCCTGTGCCAAACTTAATTTTGGTTCCAATTTGACATCAGAACAAAGACAAGATCTTGAAAAGGCTATCTTGTCTGTACCTGAGGTGGTGGATGAATTACCTGGGCGTACTGCATTGATTGCATGATATTATTACGGACCCTGGAGTGATTGTCAGGGAGAAACCTTACAGACTCCCGGAGGCAAAGAAAGCGGAAGTAGAGTTGGAAATTAGACGAATGCTGGATTTAGGGGTTATCGAAGAAAGCTATAGCCCTTAGTCTAGTCCAATTGTTCTAGTTTCTAAACCCGATGGGTCTTGGAGGTTTTGTAATGACTTCCGACGACTCAATCAGGTCTCTAAGTTTGATGCATTATCCGATGCCAGTGGATGACCTGCTCGATCGACTAGGAAGCGCTCAATTCCTAACTACCCTTGACATGACAAAGGGTATTGGCAAATTCCCTTAATGGATTCTGCAAAAGAAAAAAACGCATTTAGCACTCCCAGTGGACATTGGCAGTACAGGGTCCTTCCATTTGGTTTGCACGGGGCGCCAGCTACTTTCCAACGTCTGGTAGACACACTGCTACGGCCCCAAATACCTATTTTGCCGCCTACCTAGATGACGTCGTCATCTATTCCAGCACATGGAAGGATCATGTATGGCAGGTGAAAATGGTACTTTCCACACTAGCAGCAGCAGGGCTTCGTATTAATCCAAAGAAATGTTTCTTTGGATTGAGAGAAGCCAAATATTTGGGCTATCTGGTGGGGGGAGGTGTCGTGAAACCACAATGTCTTAAAATTGATGCCATCATAAATTGGCCCCGTCCGATAAATAAGCGGCAAGTACAAGCATTTTTGGGATTAGCTGGTTACTAGCGTCGCTTTGTGCCACATTTCTCAGAAATTGCTACGCCCTTATCTAATTTGACAAAGAAACGGGCACCTATAAAAGTGGTATGGGATGATACAGTAGATAAAGCATTTAGTGACTTAAAATTGGCCCTTACGTCAGCACCTGTTTTAAAATCTCCTGACTTTTCTCTTCCTTTTGTTCTCCAGACCGATGCATCGGCCACAGGACTGGGTGCCGTGTTGAGCCAATGTATCGACGGTGCTGAACACCCCGTTATGTATCCCCCGTTATGTATCTGAGCTGGAAACTGCTGGACCGTGAGACAAAGTATGGTGCGGTGGAGCGAGAGGCCTTGGCGATTAAGTGGGCTATCACATCATTAAGGTACTACCTATTGGGGCGAGAGTTTACTCTGGTGACGGACCATGCCGCTTTACAGTGGATGTCCCTTCATCGGGAGTCAAATCCTCGCGTCACTAGGTGGTTTTTGGATCTTCAACCGTACCGTTTTAGCGTTACTTATCATAGAGGTTCCTTGCAGGCCAACGCAGATGCTCTCTCCCGGGTTCACGACCTCTCGGTGCAGGTCGCCCGACCGGATGGGTCTGGGCTGAGGGGGGGGTCATGTCACACACGTGCAAGTTGTCTTTCTATCTACAGAAAACCGGAAGACAAATAAAAAATTTCCAAACTCACAAATCTAAAATGGCCGCGATGACGTCACTTCCGGGTTCCATCTGATGACGTCACTTCCGGTTCCCACTCGATTACTCCAGTCTACTCCTGATGACGTTGGTTCCGTGGTCCCGCTTCTAATCGTCACTTCCTGCCAACCACTTCCTCCCATCATCCCATCTGCTATATAAATGCCATTTTGTAACATTATTTCATTCATTGTGTACTGAAAAGTCATATTTGAATCATTCTTTTCATTGCTGTCTGGACGACAATATAAGGGGATAAAACCCCAAATCTTTTTCTATTTGAAAGGACTCTTTATTTTATTACACTATATATATATATATATATATATATATATATATATATATATATATATATATATATATATATATATATATATATAGCAAAATACCAGCTTGACAGCAGAGAAGCAAAAAGAAAAGGAAACATTTTAATAATAACATAACATGATTGACAATGTAATTGTTTTGTCATTGTCATGAGTGTTGCTGGCATATATATATATATATATATATATACACACACACACACACACATATATAAACATATATATACACATCATATATATTTATATATATACATATACATACATATATACACATATATATATACAGTTATATATATATACATATATACATATATATATACACACATACATATATATATATTGTGGTCCCCGGCCGGGCTCGCCCAGGAGGACCGGAGGAGTGCTTGTGCCTCCTCCAGACCGAGAGGGGGCGTCCGTCCTGGTTATGTTGGGGGCCTCGGGTAAAGGGCTTGGAAGCCCAGCCCTGTAGGTACCCGTGGCCACCTCCAGGCGGCGCCCCAGTGCCTGATTATCCCAGGAGCCCGGCACTTCCGCCACACCAGGAAGTGCCGGGGGGAAGACGACCGGGGACACCCGGACGGCTTCCGGGTGCGCAGCCAGCAATTCCTCCACACGGGGGTGTGTCCGCAGGAGATTGCCAGGAAGCAGCTGGAGCCCATCCGGGTTCCTATAAAAGGTGCCACCTCTCTTCAGTCAGCAGTGGATGTGGACAGAGCTGGAGAGAGGACTGGAGGCGGCCAGGAAAGAAAGAAAGGCACAGGAACTGTGAGCCTGAACAATTGGGGAATCTGTGCAGAAGGCACTGGGGTTTGTGATGCACATTCAATTTGTAAATATTATTTTAAATAAACAGTGTGTGGTGGAACTATGTTGTCCATCTGTCTGTGTCCTGGTCAAAGTTCACAATATACATACACATATATACATATAAATATATATATCTATACTAATAAAAGGCAAAGCCCTCACTCACTCACTCACTCACTCACTCACTCACTCACTCACTCACTCACTCATCACTAATTCTCCAACTTCCCGTGTAGGTAGAAGGCTGAAATTTGGCAGGCTCATTCCTTACAGCTTACTTACAAAAGTTGGGCAGGTTTTGTTTCGAAATTCTACGCCTAATGGTCATAACTGGAAGGTATTTTTCTCCATTAACTGTAATGGAGTTGAGCTGGAATGACGTGGGGGGGCGGAGTTGTGTGACATCATCACGCCTCCCACGTAGTCACGTGAACTGACTGTCAACGCAGTGCGTAGAAAACCAGGAAGACCTCCAAAAAGCGCTTAAGAAAACATGCATTTTATAATTGAGAAGGCAGCGAAACAATAAGAAGTGAGCGAGTGACATATACTACCATATTCATGAGTGTTGCCAGCTCGGAAAAAAAGCAAGGTGTAAACCTAAACTTTAAATTAAGTTCATAGACAGGCTACCGCTGGCGTTTCACATACCCACAGGTAATGCGGGATACAAGTTTAATGAGAGGACTTGGGATATAAGCGAGAGTTTTGATCACTTTGTAACTAAGTTAAAATTGTAGGTGAAGGGTGTGCTTATGCAAATTCCGAGACTGTGTTTGTGGGGATCAACAGTTAAAGGCGGGTGGGGAGTCCGTCATCATCTCCCTCCCACCTCATTTTGCTCTGAGCTGAGCTCCACGGCTAACGCTGTCTTCCGAAGCAACTTCGTCAGACTGCCACCAAATACTCACAGAAAAATCCACAAGTTAATACACACGCCGTCTCTAGAGTTTCTACACACTGAATCCTCCAGGCACTACTTACAAAAGGTCACACTGACAATCGTGTTACGTTATTTTTAAAATCTTTCCTTTTCTTAGCACAAGCACAGCTGAGAAGCTTCGATGCATGTGCTCCATAAGCGTAAAAATTAATGCATTTAATCACACTTTGCATTACAAGCAAAGGGAGCTTTTGTCAATGCATGATTTCCTGGTACACGGATTACATTGATCAGCGCATCACGATTCATTTTACCCTCGCACCACCTTAGTTTGAGAAGAAGTATGAAAAATATGAGGTTAACACAGAAAAACAGATCACCAATTCAAGCTTTATGAATAATCGATTAAGCCATCAATAATTGTTTTGGTAAAGCCATCCTCCTTCCATTTTATAATTTTTCCGCCACTAGCCATGATTAAATGAACGGTAAAAAAGTAAGAGCAAAGCGAGGGAGACTTATTTAAGCAGGCATATATATGACAGCAACATTCATGACAATGTCAATCATGTTACGTTATTATTAAAATGTTTCCTTTTCTTTTTCATTACTTCTTTAACACACTACTTCTCGCTGCAGGCACGGGTATTCTGCTATATATATATATATATGAATGACCTCCAAAGAGCGCTGAGACTTTTGATATCATGAGCGTGTCTGCAAACTGGGGTCTCCTGCCCAGCAAAAGTCGAGCAGCCAGCGCGCATAGCTGTGCCGCCTTTGAGACGCTGACTGCGCTTCTGCCTTAAGTCAAAGTGAGCACTTTTAATTTTTTTCATCCTCCCCCTGCGCTATAGCCCAGACGAGTGCAAACACGGGACCCCTTTTCTACACCACGGCAAAATAATATTAAGGCGATTCACACTTTCTTTTGCACGTATACAATTATCGGGTCCTCACCTCGAATTATGAAGACACGCACGAGTGCAGGACTGACAGTGCCATCACAGCCGATTAATGGCGGGGCGTCTCACCAGTCTACACAAGACCCACGCGACTGTCCCCAAAAGGCGATCATAACGTCCAGCGAACACATCTCTCTATACTATATAAAAGAAAAAGGCAACTTTCCTTTCTTTACACCTTTTTCCTTTTATCCCAAACCAAAGCCTTTCTCTCTTAACACTGCAGAGGACACAAAACTAATTTTCTTTAAATGCCGGTAATGCACATTACCAGAGGCACAAATTTGAACGTTCACATAGAAAATGTAATTTCAATGTACCTGTACTTCTTAAAACGTTAATGTTTTACTGTTTAATAACTTATAGACTATAATTTATTATTTTTCCCTTGCACTCAGTGACCAAACCTATACACACACATATAGACACATACAAACATACACACAAGTATATGTATGTGTATATATATATCTACACACACATATATACATACATACATACATATATATAATTTGTGTGTGTGTATGTATGTATGTGTGTGTATATATGATGTAGATAGGTATGTATGTATATATATATATATATGTGTATATGTAGATATGTATATAGATATGTAGATATGAAGATATGTATGTGTATTGTCACACACGTGTGCATGGGAAGCAGCTGAAGGGCTTAGACAATACTGTTTATACATCTGCCCAGGGGGGGGGCGGGGTACGCTGACGCTCTTTCTGAGTTCTCTGCAGGTCTTACCGGAAATCCCACCAGGAGCCGCCATTTCCAGGAAGGACACACCACCTCCGGTTCCGGCCCCAAGAATGAGGTCACTTCCGGTTCCGGCCCCAAGGGTGATGTCACTTCCAGTTCGGCCCAGAGGACGACATCATTTCCGCCCTCTGAGCTATAAAGCTCACTGCCTTTGCTTAGGCAGGCAGTTCTGTCTTGGACTCTGTTGTGTAAACAACTGTTTGAAAATGCCTCAAATTCTTTGCAGCCGGAAACCGCATTAAACGGGTGGCTGCCCCAAACCTTTTCACGCCTCTGGTCTCCAGTTATTACAGTGGCGTAGTCGGCAGGATGGTGTCCCGAAGAACCGGGACACGGACCTTCAAGGAACCAGGTGGGTGAGTACGGGGCGAGTTTGGGGCAGGGAGTGCCGGAGGGTCAGGAAGGACGCGGTGCAGGCTCTGCTCCATGAGCATAACCCGGGGCTACCAACCCATCTCGTGGAGAAGGTAGAGGGGACCCACAGGCGTGGGCTGGCTTCTGGGGAAAACACACGAGTGGCTCAGTATGCTCTTCTGGGTAGGAAAGCCGAGCGCCATCGGGACCAAGGTCCCTGTTAGCGATGGGCTGTCCCCAGGCCGGCAGGTAAAGAATATAATAGACTGGGAGTTTAACCCAACAAAGGGCTGTCAGAGCAGGCTATGGCTCTCTGGCAACAGGTGGGTGAGTGGCTACGGCCATTTGATTTGACCCCCTTGCAAATAGTGCAGCAAGTGGCCTGTTTTTTGCTGCTACAGCGAATACCCCAGGAATTTGCCCAGCCGGCCTGGGAGAATTCCATTCCTGGACGAGCTGCTACAGCTCTTGCAACCCAGAGGCCGGCTGTGAAACCGGGAGGGCAGACCAGCCGCTCTGTGGACTACCGGGAGTTATGTCCTACAAAGCAGTCCCTTCCACGCAATCCAGAGCCTGTTCGAAGTCGCGGGCCGTCTGGCTTGCGACCTGTCGGGAACAAGGCGGACCGTAGGGGACAATGGCGGGGTTGTTTGTGTGCCCTTAGCAATCCCTGGCGGATAAACATACGGGAGAGCTTATTATTAATGGACATATGGTAACAGCGCTGTTTGATTCCGGCAGTAGCGTGTCTGTCGTTGCTCGCCGTTTTGTTCTACCGCAACAATGGATTAAGAAAAGACCAGTCTAAAATGTATACGGAGATATCCGCCGTACAATACCGCCCGGTGTTACGTATGTCTCGGAGGAACCCTTGCTTACGTGGCGGTACACCGGATCCTCCGTTTCCGTAATCCTCGGGCGGACTGGTCTGACAGTAACGCGGTAGTTTAGAAAGCATTCCCGAAAAGCTTTTGGCCTCGTTATAGATGATAAAGACTCATCTCAAGCTGCTTCCACACCGTGTAATCAGCCGACAGGGAGTGGGCGGTAGGCCAAGAGAGTGACGAAGATACTCCCGGACCGTCGCGGGCTACTACGTCATCCACTAGCGCCCGGCAGCGAGGAGGATTCTCCGCCCCTTGAGGTCAGACCGGACCCGCTCTCTGAGTTGCACTTTCAGTTTAGAGCGACTCCGGCTTCTTTCAAGAGAGAACAGTGGAATGGCGACTCTCTGAAGCACATAAAGAATGCAGTGGTTCTCGTTAACGGCCAACGACGCATTTGCCCATGCCACAGGGACCTCACTTTGTCATGGATAATGAATTATTGTATCGGGTTGCTGAACATGAGGGAAGGTCCGGAAGTTGTTGCTAGTCCAGCGGACCTACGGCGGCAGGTTTGCGAGTTAGCCCACTCTCACCTTCTTGGAGGCCATCTCGGCTCCGATAAAACATTAGAGCGCATTAAGCTCCGTTTTTGGCGGGGATTAATGAGGAGGTTAGCGCTTTTGCATTTCCTGCCGGAGTGTCAACTGCGGCAAATTCCTAGGAAGGACCGTGCTCCTCTGATTCCCCTTCCCCTTATTGGCGTTCCTTTGACAGGATTGGGGTGGATATAGTAGGACCCTGGAGCCCTCAGCCGAGGATATAAATATATACTCGTCCTCGTGGATTATGCAACCCGATTCCCTGAAGCCGTTCCATTGCTCGGCTACCACTAAAAATATTGCACGGGAACTAGTAGGAGTCTTTTCACGGTGGGCATTCCTAGAAGTCCTGACGGACCAAGGAACGCCTTTCACCTCGGAAGCGTTCAAGGAGACTGCCAAGTTACTGAAAATAAAGCATTTAAAACCTCGGTGTATCATCCTCAAACCGATGGGCTAGTGGAGAGATTCAATCAAACTCTCAAGCAAATGCTACGTAAGGTAGTCAGCAAGGATGGGAGGAATTGGGACCAACTCCTCCCCTTGTCCTCTTTGCCTACGGAAGTCCTCAAGCCTCTACGGGTTCTCTCCCTTTGAATTACTATACGGAAGACAGCCCGGGGCTTATTAGATATTTTAAAGAGGGCTGGGAAGGGGAGGCACAGCCCTCCACTAACATTTTGGAGTATATGCCCAATTGCGCGATAGATTTGATGTAATAAGACCTATACTAAAAGTCATATCGAGGAGGCACAATCAGCACAGGCCGCCTGTATGACCGTGTACGACTCTCCGGGAGTTCCAACCGGGGGATCGCGTCATGGTATTGGTTCCTACTTCACACTCTAAACTGCTCGCACATTGGCTAAGCCCCTCTGAAATTAAGGAGAGGAAGGGATTGGTCGACTATTTGGTGAAACAGCCCAATCGCCGACCAGCTGAGCGAATATATCATGTAAACCTGCTGAAACCGTGGAAGGAGAGGGATCCCGATCCCTCCTCGGACAGCCCTGCTCTCTCTTGCGAAGTAAGTGCCCTTAATTTCGCGAACAGCTATCTCCCAGACAGAGACAGGAGCTCGAAGCAGCTATCCGCTCGGTCCCAGAGGTGGTAAGTGAACAGCCAGGTCGGACCTCTCTGATTGCGCGACATAGTGACTGACCGGGGTGATCGTCCGTGGCGACCCTACAGACTCCCGGAGGCAAAGAAAGTAGAAGTGGAACTGGAAATCAAGCGAATGCTGGCACTAGGAGTGATCGAGGAAAGTAGTAGTCCCTGGTCCAGCCCCATCGTCTTGATTGCTAAGCCTGGCGGCAGTTGGAGGTTTTGCAATGACTTCCGTCGGCTCAACCAAGTTTCCGATTTGATGCTTATCCCATGCCTCGCGTGGGCGACCTCCTCGAGACTGGGACCAGCCAAATTCTTGACTACACTTGACATGACAAAGGGGTACTGGCAGGTTCCTTTAACGGAGTCCGAAGGAAAAACGCGTTTAGCACTCCTAGCGGACACTGGCAGTATCGTGTCCTTCCATTCGGGTTACACGGGCCTGCGACTTTTCAGCGTCTGGTGGACAAAGTGCTCCGGCCCCATAACTCGTTCTGTGCTGCCTATCTGGATGGCGTTGTCATCTATTCCAGCACCTGGAAGGAGCACATACAGCAGGTCACAGCAGTATTACGGACATTGGGAGAGGCGGGCTCGCATCAACCCCAAGAAATGTTACTTGGGTTGAGAGAAGCCAAATATTTGGGCTACCTAGTGGGCGGGGTACTGTGAGGCCACAGTGTTCCAAGTTGCAAGCCATAATGGCCTGGCCCGTCCAAAACCAAGCGGCAAGTCCAATCCTTTCGGTTTGGCGGGTACTACCGCCGGTTTGTGCCTCGTTTCTCCGAGAGAGCGCCCTTGACCGACTTGACAAAGAAAAGAGCTCCTAATACGGTGGTATGGTCTGATAAGCGGGGCTGCATTCAGTGACTTAAAAGGGCTCTGACTTCAGCACCTATCTTAATCTCCCCTAACTTCTCTCTCCCTTTTGTCCTCCAGGCGGACGCCGGACACAGGCTTGGGAGCCGTGTTGAGCCAAAGCGTCGGCGGTGTTGAACACCCGTTATGTACCTGAGCGGAAACTGTTGGACGGGAGACCAGGTGCGGCGGTGGAGAAGGAGGCTTGGCGATCAAATGGGGTGGCGCAGCTGCGGTACTACCTCTTGGGTCGCGTGTTCACTCTGGTGACGGATCATGCGCCTTTAAAGTGGATGGCCCTTCACAGGGAGTGAATCCGCGGGTCACGAGGTGGTTTCTTGACCTGCAGCAGTACAAATATACTCGTTCATCGACAGGGGTCCCTTCATGCCAAGCGCCGATGCCCTCTCCCGGCCCACGACCTCTCGGTGCAGGTCGCCCGACCCACGGGTCTGGGCTGAGGGGAGTCTTGTCACCTGCGTGTGCATGGGAAGCAGCTGAAGGGCTTAGACAATACTGTTTATACATCTGCCCAGGGGCGGGTGCGCTGGCGCTCTTTCTGAGTTCTCTGCAGGTCTTACCGGGAAATCCCACCAGGAGCCGCCATTTCCAGGAAGGACACACCACCTCGGTTCCGGCCCCAAGAATGAGGTCACTTCGGTTCCGGCCCCAAGGGTGATGTCACTTCCAGTTCGGCCCAGAGGGCGACATCATTTCCGCCCTCTGAGCTATAAAGCTCACTGCCTTTGCTTAGGCAGGCAGTTCTGTCTTGGACTCTGTTGTGTAAACAACTGTTTTGAAAATGCCTCAAATTCTATTGCAGCGGAAACCGCATTAAGCGGGTGGCTGCCCCAAACCTTTCACGCCTCTGGTCTCCAGTTATTACAGTATATATATATATATATATATATATATATATATATATATATATATATATATATATATATGTATGTGTGTGTGTGTGTGTGTGTGTGTGTGTGTGTGTGTGTGTGTGTGTATATATATGACAGCAGCAATCCAAGCTGTGAGAAAACAGTAAAAGGAGGCGTGTCAGGCGTGGTGGTACATTTTCTGATGCAGCTGCGAAAACAACTTCGTGACGCTGCCGCCAAATACACAAAACAATTACTTTGACAATTATGTTACATTATTTTTAAAATGTTTCCTTTTCTTTTCATAACTTCTTTAACACATGACATGCTGTGAAGCGGGTATTTTGCTATATATATATATATATATCACAGCGACACTCATAACAGTGACAAAACAAATACATTGACAATCATGTTACGTTATTTTCAAAATGTTTCCTTTTCTTTCTCTTTTCTTCTTTAACACACTACTTCTCCGCTGATAAGCGATGGTATATATATATATATATATAGATAGATAGATAGAGATATATATATATAGATAGATATGAGAACAACACCTATATATATATAGATACATATATATATATATATATATATAGATAGATATGAGAACAACACTCATATCAATGACAAAACAATTACATTAACAACCATGTTGCGTTATTTTTAAAATTTTTCCTTTTCTTTTTGTTCGTACCTTCTTTAACACACTACTTCTCCGCTGCGAAGCGCGGGTATTCTGCTAGTACATATATATATACACACATATATATATACACACACACACACACACATATATATACATATATATACACATATACATATCTACATATATATATTAGGGGTGGGACTCGATTAAAAAAATTAATTCCAATTAATTAGAGGCTGTGTAATAATTAATCTTAATTAATTGTATGTAATCGCACACGTAAATTTGCCCCAAATCGCAAATGTTTTTTTTAATTTAAAAGGGTTTTAGTGGGCGACAGAATCAAATAATAGACATGGATATGAATATTGTAAACTCAAGCTCTTCTAATTTCTGAAAAAAAAATGCTTTTAAACTGCATTTCAATTCAAAACAGAAACAAAAATATCATCCCTGGTTAAAATTGGGCAGACTTAAAAATAAAGTGGTAGTTTAAGTACTTTAAGTACATTTTCAGAATGGTATTGTCTTTAAATAATAATAACCAAAAATTCAACATGAAGTGCAGTTTTTCCTTCTTAAAAAAATAAGTCAGAAACATAAAAGGTAATTTGACCAACTTAATCTTTAAACTCTGAGTAACCTTAGCCAAAATTATTTTGTACATTAGGCTAAAACAGTGTGATCATTGAACATTTTGTAATTAGATGTAATTAGAATTACTAACAGTCACGGAAGTCCAATGATCCCCAGTTAGAGCCACAAAGTCCGCTTTCTGTAATGCATGTAATTTTGCTTGCTTTTCAGTGTGCAGAAAACCATGCTTTTATCAAGGCTTCGCTCGGGTAGTTTTTTGAAATGTAATTTTCCTCCGATCAGTCGTAGGAACACGCTTTATTCCGACTCTAACATTTTTGTAGCATCTCTTATAGTAGCAGGCAGACCATTCCACAGTTTAGGGGCCCTGTAACTAAAAGCTCGACCTCCCACTGTTATTTTATTAATTCTTGGAATCATAAGCAGACCGGCATCTTGAGATCTTAATGTGCGCTCCGGTTTGTAAGTCATGATAAGTTCAGACAAGTAAGCCAGACCTTGGCCATCTAATGCTTTATATTTTGAAAGGAAATCTGCCCTAAACTTAACCGGGAGCCAGTGTAAGGATTTAAGAACTGGAGTTATGTGTTTGTATTTTCTTATCCTTGTAATAATTCTTGCAGCAGTATTTTGGATTAACTGGAGGCTGTATAAAGAACAGCTTGAACATCCATTGAACACCGCATTGCAGTAGTCAATCCTATTAGAAATAAATGCATGAATTAATTTCTCAGAATTCTGTTTATTTAGAAAGCGGCTTAATTTTCCAACATTTTTAAGATGGTTTTTTACTATGGTAATCAAGAACAGCTTTTCATATTTTACTCTTTGTCATTGCTTTATCTGTGATAAAATAATAGAGAACTAAATCAAAAATGAACCAGAAGATGGAAGTTGTAAAAATGATTGATCAAGAAAATTAAGCAATGTTCAAAGTACTGGGAGAACAATGTAAAGTAAACCAACAAGCCTCATATCAAACTGATGGATGAAATCGAAAAATAGCAGGGAATAGCGGGAATGGAGTGAATAAACTGTGCGGGCCGTGCAGTATCGTACTTTGCCTTCAGTGTGCCATTACACTGCAGCTCAATCAACTCCATCTGAATCTGCACAGGTGCAGTTTCCACATCGACGGCAAATGGGTTGCGAAACAACTCAAAATTCTTTTTGTTCTTCATAGTCACCAAAGCGCCGTGCGAACTCAGTGTGCAGTGCGCTCAGTTTATCAGCAAAGTGCGTATTTGGGAACACCGTAGTGCCGACTTGGTTCAACATTACTTGGCAACTGGGAAAGTGGGGCAAGTTGCACTGGTGCATTTGTGTCTCCCATAAAAGTAGCTTCACTTGAAATCACTTTGTGATTTTGCACGGGTAAAAACGTCTGCTGAAGTGTCAGATTCTTCTTTAACTCTTCTGCTTTCTGTATCTTGTGCATTGCATTCAGGTTTTTCAGGTTATCTTGATGTTTTATCTCATAGTGCCGTCTTAGATTAAATTCTGTAATTACAGCCACATTAGCTCCACAAATGAGACACACGGGTTTACCGGCAATGTCAGTAAACATATACTCAGCCTCCCATCGGTTTTTAAAGGCTCTATTTTCAGAATCACCTTTTCTCTTCGGCATCGTGTGAGCTAGCTTCACAATAACTTGCAGCATCATAAGCTAGACTTGATTAACTCGGTAAGTGTTCGGCAAGGCAGCTGAAGCCCTGCATTATGGGATCTGTAGTTTATTGTGTTACCAGCGCTTCATATCACCAAGCTATTAATAACAATAATACAGTATATAAAATGATCTCGCGGGCCGGATATACTTACACGCCGGGCGGATGTGGCCCGTGGGCCTTGAGTTTGACACATATGGACTAAATAGAACTTGAAAAGAAATATTTTTTCGAATGTGATCGCGCAATTCAGATCGAGTTGACGCGCACTACAGTACATCGAGCCCGCGTGCTATTGTGGTTTTGCCTGTGTGCCTCAATAAGTTACCCTCCCCTCGCTCTTACTTTTTTACTGTTCATAAAGTATGGCTTTACCAAAACAATCATTGATCGCGAATAATGTATCCATTATTCATAAAGCTTCAATTGGTGATCTGTCTTTCTGCGTTAACTGCATATTTTTTCATACGTCTCAAACCAAGGGGATGCGAGGCTAAAATTAATCGAGAAGCGCACGTACATACTTAGTGCATCCCCTCTCGGGAATCGAACCTCGGCGCTAGAGGCGAAGCCTCTACTATTGTGCCACGGCGTGCGGTTTGTCTATTTGAGCGTAACAGTGTAATTCGGTTTTTGTTCAGCACTCTTTGGAACTGTTGCTTTTTGTCTGCGCACTGTGTCAGTTCACGTGAGCTGCTGAATATGGTTTTATATGTCACTCGCTCGCTTCTAATTGTTTCGCTGCCTTCTTAATTATATAATGTATGTTTTCTTCAGTGCTTTTTGTAGCTCTTCCTGGTTTTCTACGTAATGCGTGATGATGTCACATGAAACTCCGCCCCCACGACTTTCGAGCTCAACTCCATTACAGTAAATGGAGAAAAATAGCTTCTAGTTATGACCATTATGCGTAGAATTTCGAAATGAAATCTGCCCAACCATTGTAAGGAAGCTGTAAGGAATGAGCCTGCCAAATTTCAGCCTTCTACCTATATGGGAAGTTGGAGAATTAGTGATGACTCAGTGAGTCAGTCAGTCAGTCAGTCAGTGAGGGCTTTGCCTTTTATTAGTATAGATTACAGTAAATACGATAAAGAATAACTGATAGTCCAACAAGTGATTTGATATTTCATGTTCAATTAAAAGTCAGTTTTAACATCATCACCAACTCATCTGGATTACCTATGAAACCAGATAACCCATTATGTTGTTTTCACTCCAAGGCACTGAAGTATCTACAAGACTAACAAACTGTAGGTAAAGCATAGATATTTAACATTAAGAAATTCTTGCCAAAATCTAAAGAAGCTTTGGATAGCTACTCAAAACAAAAAAAAAATAGGACATCCTTTTTCTTCAGTTTTATAAGGTAAGAATTAAATTTTTTCCAAATCAATAAGCAGAGGTTACAAGCTGCTATATCAGACATCAGAACACTTTTTCAACATATATTTTCATCTCATACTGTACATAGTATGAGACAGACTTTTTCATTGTGTATTATCACCTCATAGGTAGCACTCCAAATACAACTGCAAATAGGTTGGGAGTAAAGATAGTTCTAATACTGTCTGATAGATGGGAAAAGTTACTTTCCAGTATGGGGCGAGTGTGCCAAGTGAGGCCAGTGTCTGAGGACACCACTCACAACCAAATAGACTATTCTCTTCAAAATGTTTTTAATGTTCTAATTTGTGTCTTGGTTTGGGTTTGTTTTATATAAACTAAGTGCATGTGGTGTATAATTTTTTACCTCTAAAAAAATACTAATAGGGCGGCACGGTGGTGCAGTGGTAGCGCTGCTGCCTCGCAGTTAGGAGACCCGGGTTTGCTTCCCGGGTCCTCCCTCGTGGAGTTTGCATGTTCTCCCCGTGTCTGCGTGGGTTTCCTCCGGGCGCTTCGGTTTCCTCCCACAGTCCAAAGACATGCAGGTTAGGTGGATTGGTGATTCTACATTGGCCCTAGTGTGTTTGTGTGTGTCCTGTGGTGGGTTGGCACCCTGCCCAGGATTGGTTCCTGCCTTGTGCCCTGTGTTGGCTGGGATTGGCTCCAGCAGACCCCCGTGACCCAGTGGTTGGGTTCAGCGGGTTGGAAAATGGAATGGAAAATACTAATATTACTACAGTATGCATGAAGTAAAAACTCATTTATAATAACCTTGTGTTCTCCATTACATAATACTGATGATTATTTTGTGTAAAGAAGTGCACAATGACAGCGCATTTTGTGAACTAAAAGCTTGTGTTTCCTGGTTCATATGTTTGAAATTGCACAGCTCTAATGAAAGTCATACAGTTTACTCCTTTAACTGCTGCATACACATTTACTGTTACTGGCTGTTACTAATGAGAATACTTTTTCCAGGTCAAAATGGGTAAATTAATAATTTTGATATATAATTTGAGAAAAGTAATTAGTAATTTCTAATCAATTACTTTCTTTGAGTAACTAAACCAACTGTGGGTGTAACATATTCACTTTTTTGTTCTATGACATTGGCCAAAATACTTTGTTGTTGTTGAAATTGGTTGGATAGATGCATGATCCACTGTGGCAACCCCTAACGGGAGCAGTCGAAAGACGAAGATGCAAATTCCAGTGGGTTATTTAGTTTTTTTTGGAAAAGACTGCCTACGGCTGTTTTCAAGGTATAGCCAGCATGACAGGACTTAATTGACTAGATAGTTTTTTTCTGCTTTCAATATGTGCCTGTAGCTTTCATACTCTGTAAAGATGTAACAGAGTCTTGAATCTGAGAAAAGTTCAGAGGTCTATCCAGATTATGTATGCAGGGGATGTCCAGCTGTGGCAAATCAATTTATCAAAGAAGCCTTTGAAAAAAAAAAAAACTTGCTTTCAATGCATTTGGATGTATGAAATGCATTATTATTATTCCTTACATATGTTATTTATTTCTTTTGAATGTATGTACTTTTATAGAATATGAAAGGCTCTGAGTGGCAGGGCCAATACAAATGAGAACATCATAGTTAAGGTCATATGGATTGCTTATTTTCTGTATGATCTATTATTTGTGAACATTGGACTACTGTTACAACTGTTTGGGTGTAACAGCAAAATATTTTATTTCACAACCGTGCTTGTGTGGTGGTAAAGTCCGTTTCAGATTATAAAATGCACGTGACATGAATCGTCATGCTTCCTTTTTGATGAGCATTGCAGTAACATTTAGAGCTACAATCCCTAATGAAAGTTTTTCCAATAATATTTCTGTAACGTATATATCATAAAATAAAGCAGCTGGCAAATTTAAATGGCGTAGTTTCAAATACCCAGGATGAAGTTAAACAAAATGTGAAAGGCAAAGAATAAACATCAAAAGAATCTCTTTGAAAAGATGAGAAACTAAACTAATTTATTAGCTTATTGAAGATACATGTTGAATTAAAGATTCACAACATAAAGGTTTATTGTATATTTTAATACAATAAACCTGGGATCTAGAAACTACATTGTATTATCTATGTTTTGTAGCCTAGGACTTGTTTTCAATCATTTGTATTTTTCTTCAAAATAAGGCCAAAGTAATGATATTGTTAAGAGCATCCAACTGTACTTTTCATTAAGGTGCAATGTTGCATTCCAAAAGCGACTTGCATCAGCACTGGCAGGTGAGTAGTGTGCCTGACCTTGAACTGAGAATTCAGTGACATTTGATATAACTTTGTTTTCCCACTCTCTGTTGAACAGACTTATATAACATGTTCAATGACCTCAGTAGAGTTCCTCAGAAAAATGCATTACATCTAAAATAAATGAAGCAAATATTGAACAGTCTGCACAGATATCAGCAGTCCTCCAGATACCAGCAATGTTTTACCTAAATGGATAAACATGAGATCTTGTGAGACGGTATAAGTTGAATAAATGTTACTTGCTTTTTTTCAAGTTTACTCCAAAGAATCCACTGGCCATCAAGAGTGTCTTATTTGATCTTATTTTATGTATTTAAAGAGAGAGGGGTAGGAGCACGCACTGATACAGTGCATTGTCGCACCCACCACACAACAAACCAACTCAGGATCTCAGGTTAGGACCCAAGGGCAGCGATGCAACGGGTGATACCTCAGCACCACACTAGTTCAGATGGAGTGGAACAGGGTTTATATATTGAGAAAATGTAGTTCTGTTGGTTTAATTTTCATTTCTTTGTAAGTGTAATTGGATTAAAGACTGGCAACAAATAAATTCTTAGCAAATCACACATACACAAGAATAATTTGCTGGGTAAATAAAAAGTACTGCTGTTCCAAAGCTTAGGCAAGTAATATAAATTCACTAAGAAAAGAGTCTGTATCTTCTTTATAATTTTCCTGCAAATTTAGGTGAGGTGAATTTTTTTTATCATTTGTTATTTTATTAAAGTCATCTCTTTTATTAGTGATTTCATTTAATAAATTCTTTCTTATGCACTGTAAAGGTAAGATATATAAAAATGGCAGGTCAGCCATTGATTTCTTAATGCAAATGTCTGAGGGCTTATCTGAATATGCATTGTGGGTGTGTGACAGGATATTAAAAGAGAGTATCTTAAAAGATTCAGAAGCAGGTAACTAAAGTCATGGAAGGTGGTAGATGAAAGATAGAGCACTGAATAAAAGCAATACTTGGAAAACACCACATAGACTTTTGTTATAGACAGGCATTCTTTTTTTTTAATTTGTTGTAATAAAAAGAAGCAGCGTTGTAACATGAACATCTCCCAAGATAGCCACACATATATAGTGTGTGTCCGTAAGCAGTCATATGCAAGTTATACAAAGTCAGACGAGACTATTCACCAAGAACAATTTGCTAACTAAAGTAGAAGTCAATATTTAAAACTAAGCCATTTCTGAAAAACACCTTATTTTTCTCTTTGTATGCCTTGTCTTTATTGAACTTGCTCTTGCAGTTTCACTTTAATGGTAAATAATTCGTACATAGACAATAAATGCCGCTATCTTTTATACACATGGGTAGCAATGGACACCATTTCCAGCAACAACATGACAAATCCCATAAAACAATATGCAAAATGACAATAAGAATTTACCATAACAAATAGTAAAAATCCAAAAATGATATACTGTAAATCAAGACACTCTAAAAATAGGATCTTTAAACTGAATTCCCCCCATAACTGGATTACCAATACAGGAAAAAGCTAATAACTAAAATCAGAACAAATGGAATTCTACGCAGTGGTTATCCCCTGGATGGCTATCAGTCTGTGATATTATAGGCAGACTCACAAGATACTTTTGATCCAAAAAAGAATAACCCGGGTTCGCTTCCCGGGTCCTCCCTGCGTGGAGTTTGCATGTTCTCCCCGACATGATGAATGTTTAATAGAGTCTTCCGTTAAAGTTCACACCATTAATACTGTAATAAGCAATCTCAATGCACGTAGAAAACCTAGGAAATACGGCATAAACTCCAATAATCTAATTAAAATCACTATTTTAGAGGAACAATGTATTAAAACTATAAAAACAGATCGCAGATTAAACAAAAATATACACAGAGCGCTAATAATAATAATTTAGTTCCTATTCCAAATAACAATAACGCACATAGTACTCATCTCTGCACCTCCGAAACATTAAATATGGCACTATTAAATGTCAGAGCTTTAACTAACAAAACGTTTTTTATCAACGATCTTATTAGTGATAAAAATAAATCTTATTGCACTAAATGAAACATGGCTGAATTCAGATGCCGCGTCAGTTTTAATCGAATCTGCGCCTCCGGATTACAGTTTTACTCATTCAAACCGCCAGGGAAAAAGGGGGGGCGGATTGGCTAACATTTACTCGAGCCGATTAAAATGTAAAGATGTCAGTTTTGGTAAGTTCAAGTCCTTTGAGTATCTCGCCGTTGTTATTCATGGAGATTCTCAAGTTCTAATACTATCCGTGTATAGACCTCCTAAATATAACGTGTCGTTTTTTGAGGAATTCTCTGACTTAATGTCAATTTTAATTACTAATTATGACACACTCCTAATAGTTGGCGACTTTAATTTTCATATAGATAATCAGTGTGATCTAAAAGTAAAAGAATTTATGAACCTCCTGGATTCTTTTGATTTGAGACAACTCATAAATCAGCCTACACATAAAGCAGGTCATACATTAGACTTAGTGATTACTAAAGGACTGAAAGTTGATATAAAACAGATCATTGATATTGGTCTATCAGACCATTTTCTTCTACTTTTAATATAGAAATAATGATAAAAACACTCATGAGAAGCATATTGTTAAAAACGCTTCTTTGATTCGCAGCAGCTTTAAAACTTACAAACATTTTAAGCAATCAGTCCGTTTATAGTGCCAGCTATAATAGCGAGGACAATGTAAATAGTAAGGTGGAAAGATTTAATTCTAAAGTGAGAGCTGCTGTTGACATAGTTGCACCTGAAAAGACAGTGAAAAAATCTTCTAGCATTGTTATACCATGGAAGACCCAAAGAGTGTCTGATTTAAAGAGAACATGCCGTAGAGCTGAGCGTCAATGGAGGAAGAGTAAACTTACTATCCACCACGAAATATTAAAAGTCAAAATAACAGAATACAATAACACTGTCCGTCTTGAGAGACGCTGCTATTTCTCTAATATTATAAATAACAATGCTAGTAATCCTAGAGTCTTATTTTCAACAATTGATCACCTACTAAACCCAGGTAGCTCAAAGGAATGCCTCCTAAGTGCTTCCAGTGAAACCTGTGAGGCTGTCGCTGTATTCTTCAATCAAAAATTAATGATATTAGAAATAACATAGTATATCTCCCCAACACTAAGGATCCCCTAAACCCCAACATCCTGTTATAAACAAATTAAACTCTTTCACTAGGATAGATTTACCTGATTTACAAAAATAATATCTCAATTAAAACCCTCCACCTCGTCCTTGACCCGATACCAACAAGGTTTTTCAAAGAAGTATCAGGCGTGCTAATTGATAATGTTCTTGACATAGTAAATTCGTCACTAGATACTGGGGTCTTCCCAGACTGTCTTAAGACTGCTGTAGTTAAACCCCTACTTAAGAAACATAATCTTGACCCCTCAGCTCTTGAAAATTTTAGACCCATCTCTAACTTGCCCTTCTTAAGTAAAGTTCTAGAGAAGGCAGTCATTATGCAGTTAAATGACCACCTAAATAAACATGCTATTCTTGATAAATTTCAGTCAGGTTTTAGAACAAATCACAGCACAGAAACTGCACTCGTTAAAGTAGTAAATGACTTGGGTAAATGCAGACAGAGGCCATTTATCTGTTCTCATCCTCTTAGATCTGAGTGCTGCATTTGACACCATTGATCACAACATTCTTAGAAATCGCCTTAGTCAATGGGTGGGCCTCTCTGGCAGTGTCTTAAATTGGTTTGAATCCTACCTGACAGGGAGAAAATATTTTGTTAGTTGTGGGAATTACAACTCAAGACACATGATATCCAATATGGTGTTCCACAAGGCTCTATCCTGGGTCCGCTGTTATTCTCAATCTACATGCTTCCGTTAGGTCAGATTATCTCAGGGCACAACGTGAGCTACCACAGCTATGCTGATGACACACAGCTGTACTTATCAATAGCACCTGATGACCCGATTCTATTGATTCACTAACACAATGTCTGACTAGTATCTCAGAATGGATGAATAGTAATTTTCTCAAGTTAAATAAAGAGAAAACTGAAATTTTAGTGATCAGCAATAATGGATACAATGAGGCTATTAGAAATAAACTGGATACATTAGGATTAAAAGTCAAGACGGAGGTAAAAAGCTTAGGGGTGATTGTTGACTGTAATCTGAATTTTAAATCACATATTAATCAGATCATTAGGACAGCATTTTTCACTTAAGAAACATAAGTAAAGTTAGACCTCTTTATCACTGAAAGATGCTGAGAAATTAGTTCACGTTTGTTTTCAGTCGACTAGATTACTGTAACGCACTCCTCTCAGGACTACCCAAAAAGATATAAATCGTTTGCAACTAGTGCAGAATGCAGCTGCTAGAATCCTAACTAGGAAAAGAAAATCAGAACACATTTCTCCAGTTTTGATGTCACTACACTGGTTACCTGTGTCATTCAGAATTGACTTTAAAATTCTGCTTATGGTTTATAAAGCCTTAAATAATCTCGCCCCATCTTATATATCGGAATGTCTGACACCTTATATTCCAAATCGTAACCTCAGATCCTCAAATGAGTGTCTCCTTAGAATTCCAAGAACAAAACTTAAAAGAAGTGGTGAGGCGGCCTTCTGCTGTTATGCACCTAAAATCTGGAATAGCCTGCCAATAGGAATTCGCCAGGCTGATACAGTAGAGCACTTTAAAACACTGCTGAAAACACATTACTTTAACATGGCCTTTTATAACTTCATTTTAATCGTAATTTAACTTAATCCTGATACTCTGTATGTTCAATTCATCATAACAACTATTCATGGTGGCTCTAAAATCGGTACTGACCCCTACTCTCTTTTCTGTTTCTTTTTCCGGTTTCTTTGTGGTGGTGGCCTGCGCCACCTCCACCTACTCAAAGCTTCATGATGCTCCAACAATGATGGACGGATTAAAAGGAAGAAGTCTACGTGACCATCATCATCATCAAGCCCTTCCGTGAGAACCCTAAATCCAAAGAGGACTGTTTCATTTATGTTAGGTAGAATGCCCAGAGGGGACTGGGCGGTCTCATGGTCTGGAATCCCTACAGATTTTATTTTTCTCCAGCCGCCTGGAGTTTTTTGTTTTTCTGTCCCCTGGCCATTGAACCTTACTCTTATTCGATGTTAATGTTGATTTATTTTTTATAATTATGTCTTTCATTTTTCTATTCTTTAATATGTAAAGCACTTTGAGCTACTGTTTGTATGAAAATGTGCTATATAAATAAATGTTGTTGTTGTTGTTGTTGTGTCTGCGTGGGTTTCCTCCGGGCGCTCCGGTTTCCTCCCACAATCCGAAGACATGCAGGTTAGGTGGATTGGCAATTCTAAATTGGCCCCAGTGTGAGCTTGGTGTGTTGGTGTGTTTGTGTGTGTCCTGCTGTGGGTTGGCACCCTGCCCAGGATTGGTTCCTGCCTTGTGCCCTGTGTTGGCTGGGATTGGCTCCAGCAGACCCCCGTGACCCTGTATTCGGATTCAGCAGGTTCGAAAATGGATGGATGGATGAAAAAAAAGAATATCCAGATGTTGCAGCAAATTTTAATGACATTAATGAATCAGTACCTGGGAAGAAAAATTAAGTAAAGTCATGCAGTCACCCATCCTTACTCACACTAGGCCAATTTACTGTTGCGATTCAAATAAATATCGTTGTGGTTGTGACAATATTGGAGAACATGGAGGAAACCCACCTTTTTAATAATAAGGGAAACATGCAAATCCCATACAGAAAGTGGCGACTGGTACCTGTAAATATGAGGCAGCAGAACTAATCATCCAACCTAAGCCATGTTCTCTCTTATGAAAAGTCAAAATAAATATGAGAGCATTATCAAGTTATTATTAAGTTTACAAGTTTTTTCAAAAGGTGCACTTTGTCTCTAGTCACACCTTTTGTACAATTACGTATATACAATATAATTAATATACCACTTTATTTGTCTGAAATTTTATTTGCTATGTATTTTTCCATTTACAAATTTTCTTCATGTCTCACTGTAGGAATTTTGGAGATGCAAGGGGATCACTGGTAAACTCAAGCAGATTATTTTTAAACTGAAATATATATTTTACTGTTTCTACTTTATACAATGGCTCATTATTACATGAACTTTTTTTAATTTTACCCCATCCCACTCCTTATTTGTCCTTACACACATTTTATTTTATGCCGTTTTTTTCTAAAAGGCTTTGTCACGTCTACTGAAAATGTATATTTTTTTAATTCGGATTGACTGCCTGGTGTTTAATTCCCACCAAAAAAACATACAAAACATCTTGTGTTATTGTCACTGGTTCCTAGCAGTTTGATAGCACGTGTATTTTGAGTTCTGCCTTGAACATTACAAAATGTCAAACCCAATGTATAGTAAATCATTATTTTTAAAAATTTTAGTTCTTAAACACCAGTTTTGAGGATAACACGTTAAAAGTGGTGTGTGCTATGTAGTCAGATTACTTTTTAAAGTAGCAAGTAATGTAACATAATACTTATTTTTATTGAAGAAAAAATACCCATTTTACTTAAAAAAATGACTTATGTAAATGCCTATTTATAACTGTACATGGATAAGAATAATCGGCTACAGTCATTGTAAATCGCTATGAAAGCTTTTTCCCTGACAGTCCACAAAAAAAGTACAATGCTATTTTGCAGTAGTGTTTCCTTTTTCTGAGGCTGCTATCGAAGTAACATCATGTATGAGCATTTGATGACAACTAAGAAAGACATTTAAACAAATGTGTAGCACTGAATCAAATGGAAAGTTCTGAATAAAAGTTATATGTTTAATCCTGCATGTGCTGATGAGTGTGTTTAATCCACCCAGTTTAGGGTCAGAGCAAGCCAGGGATCATTGTAGCAGCCCTGGTGTAAAGAAAAAAGCAACACTGTGGACGTATGCCAGCTCAATCACAGCCAGACAGAAAAGGATGTACTGCATGCAGTCCAGCAAAAAAGCCTATAAGTAATCTATTTATTTTGTTTTAATCCAGCTATTTCCTATAGATATTTTGAAATAGTGTTATCTGGTAGCACAGCAACTAGTGTTCATATTGCAAATCTCACTTGGGGGATGGAAAAAGGGAATAGTTGTTATTTACTTGACAGCACGTGACGAACGAAACGTATTTATAAAACACAAGAAAAAATATCTGGTCTGTTTCATGTAAGACTCATTTATGGGTTTAGGATTTAATAACAAATGCTGGCCTCTTTTTATACAAAAGAAAAAGTAGCACCAAAGTAATGCACTGTTTGTGGTACATTGCATTGTATAATAAATAATCCTGTTTTTTTATAATGAGAAATGTTACTACGGTACTTTTAAAAGTAACATTCCCCAACACTGTTAAACACTACTGTCAACCATATACTATGGTTCAAATTATGACATGCCATGAGAGATATTAATTACAGAATGGTTGTTTGTTTTATCCACTGTTTTTTTGTATTTCCCAGTTAATATTTGAGTAATTAAAATTAGGACCCAGTATTATCACACTATGTGAAATATGTTCATTTAAGGATGTTCACTGCTACTACTTTCTGTATTGGAGGGTTTATAACACACTTATCAACATTATGTTTTTATCTTTGCTATTTAATAACTAAAATAATCTTTATTAACATGTGGCTCATCTTAAATATGAAACAAACTGTGACTTAAATCCATATTATAATACTTAACAGCCATCTGTCTTGTCTTTATATTTTACCTTCGTTTAGGTGTATTTTTTCGTGCCTCCGTGATCTTCCTCCATAAATGTTAAGACTAACATGTTAAATATTGTTCTGCCAAACACAATCACCACATCAGTCCTCTATGGGATCAAATACCCTGATGTTCTCTGATGCCTGCTTTTCCGATATTCCAAAACCTCATTGTGTAACTCTGAATGAGTGCTCATTTAGCTTTCTAACCCCTTCCCTCTGTAACCTGCTGTCTGGGTCTTTCATTAAAGCTCAGTTGTCAATAACAGCTAAACTACACTTCAGAACCCACTGCTGTCTGGCATTTTAATTAGCGGTACTTAAAATGATATTCTTCAAATGGCAGGTTTGCACCCTTTTTACAGACCCAGAATCAGCTTAACTATCGACTATTACAATTATATACCAAGGATATTTAGTTCTTGCTAACTTTATTGATTGTTTGTAGCTGATCGAGCATCAGATAATTCTGTAGTGTACTTTACCCACACTATTTGTTTTATTAATGTTTTCGTCATGTCTGTGGGTTTTTTCCTCTGCGTACTCCATGATCCTCTACATTCTCAATGTTGTGTAGTTTAGGTTGATAGAAACTTCCCAGGCTACATGTGACTGTGGGTAAGTGTGTTTGTCTGAGTGGTCCCTGTGATGGACTGTGTTTTCCTGGGCTGTTTCCTGCTTTAACCCCCTATGACCCTGAATTAGATCAGAAGTGGGCTTGAGAATTCTATGTTATGACATCTGTCATCTTATTCTTTGTTTTGTAAAACATATTCCAGTAATTTACTGTAATTTTAATTGATGCACAACTTAAGACTCAGGCCCTTTAATTTTTTCTTTTTTCCTTAATTAGCAACCAAACAATATTAAGACACAAAATGTTCCAACACATAAACAACAACCAGCGTCCATCACACAATAACTGAAGATAAAGAAAGGTGAAAGCCTCAGTAATGTTGATCTGCTCAGGTCCACAAAACATTTTGACAGCGCTCTTAAAAAAGAAAATCAACAGTTTTGGAAATATCTGCCATGGCAGAATGAGCGCCATGGAATTAAATAACGGGTTTAATTAGCAACGAGAATTGGCTTCAAATTAAGAAACTGAATGAAGTGAAGTTGGTTGGAGTTTGAAGCCCCAACTTAGTTGCTCATCTGTTGGCCCATTTCACATCAAATTTATGTTTATGTGCCATTTAAGAAAAAAAGAATCAATTCAGCAGTCAGAGTCTCAAGAAAAGTCAACTAAAATAAAGGGAAATAGTTAATTAGTAGCAAAAACTGGTCACTAATTAAGAAAAGAGTTAGATTGAAAACATGCAGCCACAGTAGCTCTCCAGGTATGGAGTTGGAGACTACTGGTATAGAAAGTAAAGACTGACTGAGTGGTTGCTTGTTTTTTTCTAAACACTTTACATGATTAATACCGATAACAAATCGAAAAAATGTTTTATACATTGTTATGTAGTGTTTG